>NC_142523.1:28740267-28857767 GCF_964205215.1 Stylophora pistillata
AAAAACATTTCATTTGATTTGTGATAAAAGTAGTAGGGTGAATTATTTTTTGAAGTTTACTAGTTATTCCCATGGAAAAACAGAGGGCTTCATTTCAGGTCTCACTCATACCTTATTGTTTTTCAAATGTCATAGGAATTATAATACGAAACCTGCAGACATTGCAAAATAAGCTGATTGCAAGTGGCTCTCCTCTGGGTTTACAGTTACGGCAAGCCGTCAGCTTCTAAATGGCTAATTTTTTAGTCTAATTTTTCAATTCTTGGCCCTGAAATCGGGTATCATCATTTTCTGCCGAAAGAAAACACCATTTGACAAATCAACCCAAGGGCAATAAATGGATCAATATGGACTACTAATAGCCAAAGTTTGGGCGATCTTGAAATTTTGAAAATTTGAAATCTACCGCTGAATTCTTGATCAGTTTATGGAGGTACACTCTCAAGCGGTAATAAAAGTGAGGCCTGAAATAAATTCAGGCCTGTACGGGATTCGAACCCATGATCTCTGCGACACCGGTGCCGTGCTCTACCAACTGAGCTAACAAACCAAGTGGGAAATGGCCATTATGTTGGTTCGTAATAAACACGTCAATTGATGAATCAACGTTTGTAAATATATGAAAGTCATATATTTGTACTGCGGTTAAAGAAGGAGTATCAGAACGATCTTCGCGGTAACGAACACCACCGTGGTGTTCGTTACCGCGGCTGAAGTGGTAGTGAAAATGAGGGCTGTAAAAACTTCAGGCCTCTACGGGATACGAACCCATGACCTCTGCGATATTGCTGCAGTGCTCTACCAACTGTGCTAAGAAGCCAACTGAGAGCTGGTCATTAGGTTGGTTCGTAATATACCCGTGAAATGATGAATCAACGCTTAAGTAGAGTTAATTACTGCAAAGATCGCTCTCATACTCGCTCTTTAACCACAGTTCAAATATATGACTTTCATATATTCACAGACGTTGATGATAGTTGTCGATTGTTTCCGGCTCCACGAGAACGCTGGTGAACATTTTTTTATAGTTTCCTTAAGCACGCGGAAGCTGCACTTGCCAAGCGTTTTCTCACAGAATAACTAATAGTGAATGCCACGAAAACATGATGTTTGTCGATTGTTTTCCTGTTCCACGAAAACGCGAGTGTATTGCTTGTTTTCCTGAGCGTTTTTCTGTTGTTTTCCTATGTGTGCAAACGCTGCACTTGCCAAGTGTTTTCTAGTAGAATTACTAACGACTATGATTAGGCCATGAAGACGTGTTCTTCGTCTATTCTTTTCTTGCCCCATTGAAAGGCTCGTGAACAGCTTGCGTTGTTTTCCTGTACGATTTTCTGAAGTTTTCGTGAGCGAACAAGTGCTGCTAACTGTTTTCACACAGAATTACTAATGATGAATGGCAAGAACACACGATGTTCGTTGATTGTTTTCTTGCTTCATAGAAACGCTAATGAATAGTTCGTTTTCCGGAACGTTTTTCTGCTGTTTTCCAACGCCTCTGAGCAATGCATTTTTAAAGTGTATTTTCTAGAAAGTGATGATGGTCAACGCCCTGAAAATAAGACGTTCGTCAATCGTGATCATTATTTCCTGCTCTTACTCCTGCTCCATGAAAACGCCAGTAGATATCTTGTCTATCTAGGAGATTGACCCCGATTAGGTCATTTCAGGCAAATCAGTCATTTGAGCCGTTTAGATCATTTGAGGAAATTGAGCTTATCGGGTCACTTGCACTAATTGGGTCGAACAGCGATTAACCGAGCGCAAAACGGCTGTGAATGGCAGAATACATGGTATTTTCCAAACGTTAACCGATCAGCAATACATGTAAATGGTAAAACGCCGAAAAATGCGTTTCAACAAAAAATTTTCTCGAACTCACCATCGTGGAAAAGTGTTGGAAAATGCATGCGTTCGACCACAAAACTCTTTTTAACATTTCGTTCACCGGGTGAAAAATGGTTGCGAACTGAAGAAAACATGACATTTTCTGTACGTTACACGAACGGCAAACCCAGGAAAACATTACGTTTTCCTCTATTTATACACATTAACCTTCCCGGAAAATGCGTATTTTCAGCCGTTAATTCAGGTGAATACGTTGTTGTTCACTCAAGAAATGCCAATGAACAAAACGAAAACAAACTGTTTGCCTTGGGTTAACCCAGCGGTTAATGCCGGAAAATAAATTGTTTTCGGCGAAGAAAAACTAACGAATAACTAAACGGTTACTGGGATCTACCGATGCGAAAACACACAGAGAACGTCCGGTTTTCCGTTAGCAAAACGCAAGTAAACGTTAGTAAAATGCAGCGTTTTCCGTGAATTCAACCTTCGTTTTCCATAAGGTGAACGCTAGTTTGTTTTTCCATGTGTGTTATTTTTATGTAATGCTTGTTGTATGGGTTATTAAGACCCCGCTTTGTTGTTGTTGTTGTTTTTTGTTTTTTTGTTTTATCTTATTTTAGATCAAATTGTGCCATTAATACGGTCCTTCCTCCAGAGGTATTGGCTCTTTAGTCCTCTGTTGGACGGAACAATGGCTAATTCTTTGTTTACTGCTTCCAATTTTTAATTATCCCAGACCCCCTTTTGCTTACTATTGATTAAAAAAAGTCTATTTTAGTACAAATTTGGCAAAGGGCGTACAGCCAGTCACTTAGCGGGAACATGAATATTTTACTTACAGTTCAGTCAACTTCCTGTTGTTACTGAAGAGTCCAGCTGGTAGCTCTGCTATCTCATTGTCCTGTAAGTACCTACAAAAAGAAGTTTATCCTGAATTTACGGTCTGTTTTAAGTTAATATTTCAGGTTCAGAGTCAGTTTGTGGTTAAAGTAGTGAGTGTCGAATGTTAACATAGAACAGAAACCCAATGGTGTTTATAGGGTAGCAATTTTTTAGCTACATAGTCGTTGCCAAAACTATATTGACTCTTGCTACTCGTTTCTATTCAATTTTTCTATTCGTACAGGTTTTTACTGGTCTTACTGATGTATGATACCACAAGAAGATGTTGCGAAGCAATTTTCCTTAAGGCTAGGTTTTTTACCCTCTTTACAGGCTTATTTCATGAAGGTTTGTGGTGTCGTCAATGTTCTTCGTGTCAAAAAGATACTAAAGGGCTGTGCTAGGTCATATAGGGGTAAAGGGGAGAGCAGGTGTCTGGGTTTTGTCTATCTGTGTACTGGGAAAGGGGGACTCCAGCAGCTAGCACTAGATCAAACACTCTTACTAGAAGAGTGCTGGAGAACATGAGCTGGAGCTATTGGAACTGTGCTCCATTTGGAAAGGAAGTGGCCTCTTTCTTTCATTCGTTGTCAAAGTGTAAGATTTTTATCAACAACTCGGGGCTATGCACTTTGTTGGTTATTCATCATCTCACATTCGACTTGCTCCCATAAAATAATTGTTAACTAGCATTTAGATAATTTTGGTGCTGTCATTAAACACCCCGAAAGGTACCCCCATTATCTCTGTAAAAAATCGTCTGACGAAGCCAGAGGCTTGGGTCGAAACTCCGCAGAAATATATATTAAACAAACATGTGTTTGAGTAACCACAACATTCTGATTAAATAAAACTTGAGAAACTTCTTAGAATTCCATACTGAGGAATAACAAATTGCCTTGAACGAAAAATCCAAAACAGTAAACAAATCCATAAAAACAAAACAACCAAACATGCACGAGAAAAGTTGTCAACGTCAATTTTCCGGTGTCAAGGTTAAAGTTCTTTGACCTGATTGACTAATTTGTAAAATTAGAATAACAAAGAATGCAAAAAGAATACAAAAGGGAGGTGGAGAATTGCAATTTAAAATTTAAAAAAAAAAGACATTTTTTACAATCTGATTGTTACCCAATCCCTACAGGAATATTTTCCTGGAAAGAAGTCGTACATCTGAAGCATTGTTGCCATGACGTAACATTCTCTTGTATTTACAACTTTTTTCACACTTTTGGAAAGGGAAAAAAACTCGCTGAGGACCTAACAAAGAACAACAAATACTTTACGCAAAACTTTCCAGGAAAAATGTTATATTTTCAAGTGAGAATAAATATAAAGTAAGAATCTTCACTTACAGCTTCTGCAGCTCAACCAGTGAAGTAAACACGTCACCAGGTAACTTCACAATCTTGTTATTACGTAACCTCCTACAGAGTCATTCATGTTTTCCACAAATGGAACATTATCAGATGAATAATATATAATTACATCCAAGACATAAAATAGGCCATAAAAAGGTCAATATCATTTAGTTGGTCTTAACTGACACTCTCTAAGCCAGCCTAAGCTCAATGAATTCCTTAGTCTCAACACTGAGGACAACCACAAGTATATTCTGGTGCACTTAATCTCGAGCACTTGACACTGAAAAAAATGCCAACCAACTGTAAGTGGTTTATGCCACAAAAACGAGAAGCCCAACTACACCTACCACTGTACGATGGTTCGCTCTATTTGAATATCAAGCAGTACATTTCGCCACTGGAAAGCGCAGCTACTCATTTCTTACCACAAAGTGCATGGTGATATGTCGTCTTTCAACTGCATGCATTTTAATTTAGTGGATCAAAGTTTTTATTCCCTGCTTTGGAGAATGATAATTCCCCAGCCTATCAAGCCTGATTATTTTTTTAAAGATCTATGCTTAAATAGTAAAGTTGGTTTCTTTAGAGAGTGCAATGGTTTGTTAATTAGTATGTAAACATCCCTGGCCTCATTTTTTTTGCCATGAAAAAAGGGCCATTTCAGCCAGCAGAAATTTGTGCTTGAAATTTGCAAATAGCGAAAAGGCAGGCAATTGGCGGGCAGATTAAAAAAAGAATTATCATGCTAATCTTTAAATCCTTGAGTTTAACTTAAGGGTTTAAGAACTTGAAGTTGGTATGGAGGGCTCCGGGTGGTAGCTCTGCTATCTGATTGTCATGTAAGGACCTGCGTCAAGGATGTGCCAAGAATTTAATGTTTCACCTTAGCTTTAAACCCATCAGAACTCCATTGGAGGCCCTATTTTAATTTCAAGTCTTGGGAATATAAATTTTCCAGCCTTTCAAGCCTGATTATTGTTGTAGAGATCTGTGCTTAAGTAGTAAAGTCGAGAAAGTGCTACGAATGTAACATTTGATCTAGATTTTTAAAACTAATCAGAGCCAGCTTGCAATGAAATTACAAGGTGCTCTTGTCATGGAAGAGCGACCCAATCAATAAGTAGATTATTATTACTAACATTTATGCGGCTATTCACATCAGCATAACTGTTTTGATTCTTGTGTTCAGTCGGTCGTTTGTGGAAAGTCTTGCCAGTCAAGTTGACAATGAAGCAAGACGATTGGACAAGTGATGTTGTAAATCAGTAATGACTAAAGCTTCATTTGTACTAGCTCTAATATATTAATTCACAGATTATAGTGACATTGTCATCGCTTTCTATGTCCCGCAGATATTGCTAAACGGATATGGAGTGTCGTAAGAAAATAAATAGGCACTGGGTTCAGGGGGCTGAGATTTTCGCACCGGAAAAGAGCGAGACCAAGAAGTGGGGAGAAAAGTTACTCCTGGTATCAGAATGAGAAAAGAGTACTGCAGTACGTATACACATTATTTAAAAGGGTTTATAAAGTCCCTCGAGGTTCGGAGAAACAGTTATTGAATGAAATTGTCCAATGGCCCATTATTTACAATTCAGGATATGCATTCATTGTATGCAAAAAGGCCAAATCGATTAATATCTCTCATGATTGGTTATGTTCGTGGAAAAACCCCATAAAAAGGTGTTCCGCTGACCTGTTTGAAATCATATTTCTGCTAAAATATCCTATGTATCCTAAACAATCCATCAAATTTTTTACCTCATGAATGTCTTACAGTTCAGTCAACTCGGAGTTGTTATTGAAAACTCCAGCTGGTAGCTTCTTGATTTGATTTCCATTTAAGTACCTAAGAAATGGACAAAACTGAACCTAAGAACGCTCCTTAATGGATAAATATGATTCCTACAGTGAGTCTATGTTATTTACCCTTTTGACCATTTTTGTTTAAATTGGGCTAGATAAACTAACGGGCTCTCTGCTCAGGGAAGAGAGAAAATTTTCCCTATCCTCGGAGAGGATTGACGGTTTTGTCACAAGGCGCTCCGCTCGGTAAGACAATACCGGGCTCCACTGATCAAGGGTGGTGTGCATCATACGGTAAGCACTAGTCCGTGTGATTTGGTTTTCTGTAGGCACTGCATGGTGTTCAGGCGTCTGTCTGGTTCCTTCGTAACTGACGTGTCAAGAAAGGCGATCTTAGTGTGAGTCTATGTCATTTGTCCTTTTCAAATATTTTCTGTTTAAATTGAGTTATAGATAAACTAAACTAGAAATGGGTTTAAAATACCAGTTAACTGAAAAGTCTCATGAAGTCCCCTTATGTTGTTACTTAGCTTTTCCCTTTGGAGAAAAGGGGAGAGTTGCGTTTTTCCTCCTTAGGATGGCTTATCTTCTGCTCTGCCAAAGATGTCTGACTGGGCATTTCTTGAAACTACGGAAAATATCTGCACGCTTGATACGTTTAGAGAGTTATGGTCTATGATGTGTTGTACGTGATGTTGGAAACCAGCTGTGTCTAAGGCTTGATTTGTACTAGCTCTAATAATTTAGGTCATAAATTATAATCACATCGCTATCTGCTTCTGTCTCACGCAGATATTACTATAGGACTATGGAGTGTCCTAAGAAAATAAATGGGCACTGGGGCGAGGGAGGCTGAGATTTATCTATTTTCGTAAGGGACAAGAGCAAAACAAGGAGCTGGGTAAAACAGTAACCCCTGCTGTCGGACTGAGAAAAGAGTACTGCAGTACTCTTATAACCATTTAAATCATTTTATGGAGTCCCTCTGAACTCGAAGAAACAATTCTTAAATCATTTTTTCGAATGCCCCATTTTCTTCAGTACAGCATATGCATACCTTGTATGCCGAGAAATCCAAGTGGACTATTTTTTATTGTGATTGCTTTTGTTAGGGGAAAAATTACATGAAAGGTGATCCGCTAACTTGTTTTGAAACGTAGTGGGATTAGTTACGATTGATAAAATACAACACCGTGATTTTAAGATTAAGGTCAATTTGTCTTTCTCAACAATTCTTTCTTTAATTCTTATTGGGACTGATAATATTACCTTGGACTGGGTGATCATATGGGTTGAATAAACTTGATTGATATAACGGAAATTGTGTTCCTCCAACCCCTTTTTCTTTTTAAAGTAGTGGGATTGATAACAATGGCAATGGGATTTCGAATCCTACCAATCAAGCGTGTAATAGGGTCTGTATTAGTCGCTTAAAAATGTGTCGTGAAGCAGACAATAGGTGTTTTTTTTAACTTGCAACTCTTGCAGTGTGATAGATCGACCAAATAAATCTCCACGCAGTTTCTTGATTGTGTTATTAATGAAAAAATTTTTTCTAACATTACTTTATTGTTACCAGTCATGGAGATGTGTTCGCAAATGCAAATGAAGTAGGTGCCCTAAGAGGGCGGAATTGGTCACCAGTGATGGTTAAGAAATGTTATTCAAGTCACCTGCAACTATTGAAAAAAGATACTCTCCTCTGATTAACTCACACGCTCTAAAAATCATTCCACTCTCTTTTAATCACGTATTATCCCTTTCGAGGACCCCTGAGCTTAAATACTCCTAAATTAACTTTCGTTCTCGTCAATAAGTTTCTAAATGACTTATTAAACGTACTTAATGAAATATTAAAGACTAGCAAAAACTAACGATAAAAAGGTGTAACACTAAATTAGCATAAATATGTCACGAGCTAATTAAACAAATACTTTTGCGCGAATTGAGTCGCTTTGCACGTTCAGAGTGGGCTTTAAGTCTCTGATGAAAAGCATTTCGTTCCCCAAACAATCGAGCTTGTTACTACACTTTTTCAGAATGCTAAAACGTTTCAGTAGGTCTTTCGGGACTTCGCTGTGCCGTTCGTGGTAGTGTTTATATATTGAAGATGCCTTTCGTTTATGTCCATCCACGCGTGTGTGTAAGTTTCCGCGTGTATAGCCCACATAACCCGCATCACACAGGTCACATTGAAATTGATAAACGACGCGTTGTTGGTTGACAATCTGTGGCTTGATTTCTCGTACTTTAAGATCTTGGCCAACTTTGCGACTAACAAATACTGGCTGGACAGTTGTCTGCACCTTCATGCTAAGATTCTTGAGCTCTTTCTTAACATAATTTGCTGATTCCTGATCTTTGAAAGGTGTGACCACGCGAACAATGGATATTGGTTCTATGGGCGTCTGTGTGGGCTGCGTACCAACAATTCTTGATTGCAAGAAGGTGTTAATGGTAGAATTTACCAGGCGTTCCGGGTATTTAAGCCGTGCGAAAACTTTCTTTAGGCGATCACACTCATCGGAGAAATGGGTCCAGGAGGAAGATAATCGGTGTGCGCGATCCAGCATAGTTTTCAGCAAGCTCCGTTTGTAGCGATTGTCTACATGGCTTTGGTAGTGTAATAGTAGGCCCGGGTTTGTTGGTTTCACATATACCTTGGTTTCAATCCGAGGTGCATGGTTGAGTAGTTCGGTGCCAAGGAAAGGAAGCTTGCTGTTCTTCTCCACCTCCATGGTGAGTTTGACCGAGGTGTGGGCGCTGTTGAGGGTATGCAAGAAGGTAGTTGCTGTTGCAAGATCAGGCATTACAGTGAGTGTATCATCCTGACATATCGACGATAATAGGATGGGAGTTTTCTTTGTCGCTCAAAGGTATCTTCGATGGATGACATGAAGACGTTTGCTAATAAGGGCCCGAGAGGGAACCCCATAGCAACGCCATCTGTCTGTTCGTATAGAGCTCCGTTAAATTGAAATAGTTGGCCTTTGGTGGCTACGTTTAGGAGGTCAATAAGATCTCTTCTGGTAAGGGCAAGATTGTGGGTAGTATCGAACCAATTGTTCGAAAAGGCTAAAGGATATATCCTTAATCCTTAATCCTTAATCTAATGTCTTCTCTGGTTTACAAAACCTAAGTTTTTTTTTTAGCCCTGATGGAATTTAAAGAGACCGTAGCATACTTTCATTATCAAAATAAAATAGCGCTATTTCGCTTCCGAGTAACTTAGTGAGGCTGCTACTAGCCCGCAATCTCTTAAGCAGAAAAGAACGATTGTTGTGGGCTTCGCCGGGTTAATTGCTTTGTTTTTTTTTTTACGAAAATCTATGAGCGATGTCTAGTTACTTTCTCGAATTTTGTCATACTTTTTATCAATTGGTAACAGGACTTCTTGATTCGCGGTTGTCCTATTTTGTTGATCGATCGTATGATTACAGACCGAATTGGACTCCTGACTTGGTCAGATATTAACGCCTGAGTGTATTATGTACAGGCGAGTCTACCCGGAGCTGTTATTTAAAACTCCAGGTGGTAACTCCTTGACTTTGTTTCTATACAAGTAACGAAATTGGCAAAGCTGAAAGGGTAATCATAATTTTAGAGTGTGGTTTATGTTACTGTGTTCTTTTGAGCATCATTTTTCAATTTGGTTAGTAAAGAATTTAACTAGGAATGGCTGGACCTGGAGTTCTTAGGAGTAGAGGTTTTAAATTATCTTTTCGAATGGCCGAGTTTCTGCAGTTCAGCGATTCCACTAAAAACCTTACAAGAATGAAAGATTACGCCATTATCTTTATTGGGAAGCACAGGATAAGTTATGGTAATTGACTTCCTGAAAAGGGGGAGAGGGATGGCATAACAGTTCAACTCGTTATGTACATTGATAGATATGATACTTGTACACGTACCATTCACGAGTTTTATGGTTGCGTTTGGCAGGGATGTCCTAGATGCTTTCCAGAACGTGGTGAAGGCTGGTGAACATCTCGACCGCACCATAGGAGAACTTTGGGAACTCACCCATGGTAAGAATTCACGAGGTTTGCCACTTTCCCAAAAAATAAAGAGTCAAGAGACGTTTTGCCAATTGTGTCCACCTGGCTGAAAATTAATCAAGAGGCCAGCCGTTGACCATCGTGGGTGACAATGCGAGAATTCCGATCCAGGCACGGTATATGCGAGAGTATAAGGAGCGGGAGAAAATCAAGTTAGGTTCTGAGCAGATTCAGAAGAACCCTGGTCGTGAAACGGTGGCTTTATTGATTTTAAACTCCTTCTGGGGCAAGTTTGGGGAACGCCTCAACGAATCCACAACCCAACAAATTACAACTCCATACGAACTGTTTCAACCGGTGAACAACCCTCTCTTGAACATACCATGTTTTCGTATTTCGTCTAAACTATCGGCGATAAAGAGGGAGAAGCAACAAGAGACGGAAACCTAAGAACATTGTGCAGATCACTTGGTAAATATGACAAGGCCTGAGAGTGTCAGGAGGAGACACTCAGTCAGAATAGAAAAAAGGGAAGCGGGAAGCCACGGAAACTTACTGAACTAGGAGGTCGTGCTTATAAATGTCTGGGACGAAATTAAGCGCCCTCTTGCAGATGAGAGACGCAATTTAGATGTAGTCACGCTCTGTCAGAGAAGCCTCCAGTAAAGAAGTCAAAACTGTGAAACTAGTCAAACAATACGGACTGCGGGTCTTTAACAAGCGGGTAGTGAACAGAGAGAATTTCATTTCGTATCCTTGTGAATATGCACGACTGCCTTTGGACGAAGATGTGGACAAGAGCAATGTAGATACGTTAAGTAATCAGTAAGATACAGAAACAATGCTTCCATTTTATGTTTTCGGTTTTTTAAAAGAACCGTGCATGAGAGATTGAGGTTTTACAGCTCGAATGACGTTCGAGTGTGCTAAGGAACGTGATATTCACGCTGCCATTGGTGGAATACACGTTTGACGATTTAGTATAGTTACATTTTTGAGAATGTTTAATAACGAGGTTTATTAATTATGGGTTGACTGCTGGTTTTACAACCTGAGTGGATTTTTAGCTTGAATAATTTTCTTTGCTATTTGCTCCATCAAGGTCGTCTTGCCCGCCAAGTTGCTGACAGCTTTCACCACCTTGTCATCAGCAACGCACCTGTTTTATAAACTCTTAGCCTTGGCACAGTCGATGTCATGTTGTTTGGCAATTCAGTCCAGCCTGTTAATATCAGGATCTCCTTGAGTCAATCTCTTTTATAAATTCGTTGCAGGTCCCAGATGTTGATGCCATTTCTTTACTGAGGGAGAGTAAGGGTGGAATTCTACGCCCAGAACTCAAGAAATATTCTTTGATCTCTTCTACGAAGAGATAGCCGAAAATCGATGTAACTTGTAAAAACGTCTCATTACCCAAAGAAAACGTTCCTGAAGAGCATTCTCCGCAGGAGCATAAATAACTGCTGGAAACTGCAAATTCTCCAGTATTCCATTTATGCTTCCTGACGTAAGCTCTGCTGCTGTAAGACATCTTCTGCCCTTATAAGACCTATCAGAGCTATTTGCTCAATTGGTAAGAGCGCCGGATTGTGTTGTGCGAGAGGTGGAGGGTTCGAGCCCCGCCCGGATCAATACTCATGGTCATAAAATAACTAAGGGGAATTTGCTACCTTTCTATAATAAGAAATGGATAGATAATCTAGTCTTCTCGGATAAGGACGAATAAACCGTAGGCTCCGTTTCCCGCAGGGTTAGGGGCAGTAGACGTTAGTTTCCTACGCACGAGACTACTGTGTGGTGGATGTCCTCCCCTGGGGAGGGCATCCACCACACACCTGAAAAGCCCTTTAGGGGAGTGGTCAATTTAACTTATGTAACCTATGTAAAAATTTTATAAGGTTGTACTTGTGTGATGGTCAGTGATGGAGGTACAAGTCATAAACCAAATTAAAAAGTTAGACAAGAAAGTCTGCAGAATTGTAGGCCGGACAATTTGCAGGCTCGGATATAAATTTTTCGTCTTTACTTTCTATACCAGACTTGTTAGCATGTACAGTTTGTTTCCCAATTCAGGCCTACTCTGGGGTCTTAAGTCCCCGTAACTTTGGGCGACTTTGAGCAATTTAAGGCGACTTAAGGCGACTTAAGCAAAATTGGCAAAAAGAACTTGCAACTTTAGGCGATTTAAGTCGACTTAAGGTGACAAGGTAATTCATGATATAAACATTAAAAAAATGCAATAAAAAAGTGCGGGCACCTTGCTTGTTTACGCGTTAGCGGGCTCTTAAAATGGTGTATTTTTACTGCTTGTGCATTAAAAATTCGAAACAGAATCACCTTTATACATAATTTAGCCTTGGTAACTTGAAACACAAAATTTTCTTTTGAAATTAAAGCTTCTTTTATCAAAATAAGGAGCATTGCTTCTTTTTAGCTGTTTTTGATCGCCGCCTGGTTCTGGGGATTATGCACTTTTTCGGACAGTTTCGTGGTCAGCTTGAACTCCTCGCCTTAGCCAAAATACACCAAGTACGGAGCTATTTTCCAAAAAAAATCATGTCCTACTATCAAACTTTTTTCCTTCTTCAAATATGTTCTTTTTTAGACTGTTCATAGCAAATAACAAAAAAACAAAAAAAACAACAACAAAAAAAAAAAACAAAAACGGGTGTCACCGTGCTTGTCTCCTCACAAACTGCCGTGAAAGGTGGACATGGTTTTGAGATCACAGTCAGGATAGAGAATGTGCACGCTGAGGACTGGGACGAGACAAAAAAAGGCGCCCATCGTCTTGGAAGTATGCACTCGATATTAAGCTTGTTTTCGGTTGTTTTCATGTGTTTGATATCGCCAACACAGAAATTCATACTTGGAAAGCGTGCAAAAATAACAGATATGAGGTAAGTCAAGATTTGAGGAGATTTTCAAGCTAAAAACCTTTAGTTGAAATTTTTTTGTAGCGCTGGCGTTTTGTTAACTCCAGTGAGCTACGGTTCAATATTTTTTCCTTTGGGGAAAGAAAGGCTTGACAAAGAAACTTGAAGAAAAGACTGTTGATTCCTATTCTTTTTATGTTTTCTTGTTTGGTTTCTATACACAGCAAAATGGGAATTCTTCATCCATCACTCAAACAGGAGTTTTTAATTAAAAACTATTTAAAGAGGGAGCCCAGCTCGCCATAGCGGTTTTCAGTGAGGCCCTCAAAATTAACAATGTATAAAATAGGTAATCACGTAATTAATAAGTCAAAACTCACGGTGGAAATATGAAATATCGAAAAGTGATATCTACAGTACAATGTAGTATACTCTGAAAAAATACAAACTGTACTTTAAAATTTGCTTTTTATACTTCACTGAGAACCACACTTCAATGTCTCACTGATCCTCATTCTGACTACTACATTTTCTGTGCACAAATCACAATCTTAATTTGCATTATTTATAGAGTACAGACATATTTGCGCCAGCACCTGCTTGTTTGAGGAGACTTTAGGTTTGTTGTCAAACCTCTCCATCAGAACTTGCTTCACCCCTTCTTCCTTGCTTCTTTGGCATACTACTTGTAGGTGAGGGAGACCCAAACCTGAGCTTGTACATTTAATGGCCATTGAGGCTGAAATGTACTTCTCTCTAACTAATGGCTGCAGGGTATTAACCAGAAGTTTCTTTTCTTTTAGGAGCTTCTGATAGGATGCCACCCATGAAACTTTGAAGCTGTGCTGTTGTAGCAGTTTGACCTTTAGGACCTTGTTCACTAGCTGGTAGAGTGTTTGCACATCTGCAAGAGCATTGTGAGCTTCATAGGATTTACACAGAAGATCTTGTAAAAGGTTTTCTTGGCTATGGGATTTCCTTTCAAGAAGCAATTCCCTGAATGCTGGAAGAGAGTCTGTAAAGCCAGAAACTGTTTTAACTAAGTCCTCCATGACTCCAATTTTCTCTGCTGCTTGCACCAAGAACCTGGCATCAAAGGATTTGCAATTGTGTACAACTAAAATGCAAGGCATTCTTGATTTTCAATTAAGGTCTTCAGGGCCACATCAGTTGCAATGGCATCAGTGATTGGCTTCCCATCATAAAACAGTATTCCTCTTTGGAGGGTAAGTTTGTTCACAGCAGATGCTTCTGGTGATATTACATTACAAGGCTTCAAATAAATAGAGAAATCTTTACCATCTGTTGCTGGAATTTGTAGGATTTCAGCATCATTACCTGTTTTACGATATTGTAATCCAATTATTACTTGATAAAGATAATTATTACAAAGATAAATGTTATTGAAAAGCTTACTGCATCTATGCAGGGTATATCTAAAATAAAAATAGAACGAGTGATTCTGAATACCTGTCCTGCTAATCTGCATCTCACCTATTTTGTTTAAAGTGCACCTAAACCCAAAATTTTTTTTAGCTTAACAAAAAAGGGTTTTTTTTTTGGAGTATTTCTACGCAAAATTTTTTTTATTTGCTCAAATCTTCAATTATCAGTGCCCAGTCAAAATACAGAAAATCGGCTGCCATCTTGGCTCACAACCGAGTTTAAAGAGGAATGGTTCTTTAGTGGGTAATGTGACGTCAACTCGAGAACACGAAAGTCTGCATTTCACACATTTTCACTTGTTTGGGAAGGTTGTCGTCGATATTGTCTGAAATATGCCGACTAGGTGTGTTGTATGAGGAATGTATGAAGCGCGATACCCTCTTGCAAATTACGCACGTTGCTATATAGTCCTATGTCCAACACACTTAGTCGGCAAATGTTCGGACAATATCGACTACAACCTTCCCAAACAAATGTTAATGTGCGAAATGTAAACTTTCGTGTTCTCGATTTGACGTCACATTACCCGCTAGAACCATTCCTCTTTAAACTCAGTTGTGAGCCAAGATGGTGCCTGATTTTCCTAATTTTGACTGGGCACAGAAAATCGAAGATTTGAGCAAATCAAAAAGTTTTTGCAAAGAAATACTCCAAAAAATCCCCTTATTTCATTAAGCGAAAAAAAATTTTTGGGTTAACGTGCACTTTAAGAACAAGGCATGATAAAACAAAGGAATCTAGGTGATGCAAATTATCAAGTTGAGTATTCAGCAATCTAGCAAAATAGAAAAACAATTTCATCATTAAATATAATTATTCTCTAATGTGCAATTCAGAAATACTCTGCTAAGACAAACATCATTATATTCACTTTGTTACATTTTTACTAAACTCCACCCTGCAAAGCTACTTTCCCCTTCCAGATGTTTCCGAGTCAAATATGATTTGATGGTAGTCTTTGGTCAGTGATACTTTCTCAATCTTTGAGGCTGCAGGTGGTACTGGAATTTCCTGAGCAGCATTGTGTCCATCAAAGCCCAATCCACAACTATACTGTTGCCCTTCTCTGTTCTCAAGCTGTTTTGTCTTTTTTAACTGCTTCTCTTTCTTCTCAATTCTTTTCTTCGTGTACTCTCTTGATTACTGTTTCTCTTTCAAACTTAGAGTTTTTCTTGTCCATTTTCTTTGCAAACTTTAAAGAAATGGAACCTGGAGATAGTTGTGTCTTCATGAAAGCCTAAGAGAAACTCACCACTCTTAGTGAAAACCATATTCTTAGTTATAATATAGTGATGTTTTACTGATTTGTTTTTTTTTTTGTGACTTATGATATGCAAGGTACTGGTAATACAACACTGGACATGGTGGATAATGAGTAATGTTCAAATTATGGATATCACAAATTGGGAAGTGTACAAAATGCTCATAATATTATATCTGCTCACCTGAGAAACATTAGATTGGCCTAAGTTATTTTGGCCAACAGCACATGCAACGCCAGAAGTCATTGAGATCCATAGTGTCTGGTCTTTGGAGCTTTGCTTCCTATAGTGTTGTTGAGTGCTTCATTTACCTGGTTCGACCCAAGGGGAGCTAGCTTCTTGGTATTTGAAGCATAAATCTAAATTTAAGAAACAAATATTTTTATTCACTAAAATTTGGTATCTCATAAAAGCTTGTGAAACTGAGAAAGAGCTAGGTTGATAGTCCCCTAACACTTATAACTTTATCCCTCGCAGTTATTAATTAGAGTACAGTCATAAGCACTAACACTATTTTCTAAGAGTTGTGTTCCTCTACTACATGTAAAATAGTGGGAATTGGGAATTTGTGAGGAGCGAGCTGTGCCACCATACATGTACACTCTACTTACTTCTAGGATGTTTTCCAGGGACTGCCTCACGCTCTTGTCCATGAGATCCTTGCCATGGGGAAGGCCTCTGTGTTTGTAGGATGCATTATTTTTTAAGTAGCCACACCAGTTGCCACAGGAAGAATGGTCACCATAAGCATGAGGCACAATAGACTTCAGACCATTTCGCACACCTTCTTCGTCATCCTTTCTCTGCTTTAGTGCGTAACCAAAGCATCACTGGAAATACTGTCACCAAATCTGCCAGGCTTTTGTTTTGGGTCTTGATGCTGTATAGTGAGCTACCAAAGGATTTAGGCCAAAGAAGACAAGAGATGGCGTATGAGGAGAGGTGTAAAATTCTTAAATGGAACTCTTTAGTACAAAGGAGAGATTTCCTTTCCTTAGTGGAATGCTACAAAACTGTATTCAATCTAAATGGATTAAATTTCAGTGACTATTCTGAAGTTTGTAAAAGCACTTAAGTCGAGATCTAACCATCCATATAAGTTACGACTCAAAC
Source organism: Stylophora pistillata (assembly GCF_964205215.1). Taxonomy (NCBI): domain Eukaryota; kingdom Metazoa; phylum Cnidaria; class Anthozoa; order Scleractinia; family Pocilloporidae; genus Stylophora; species Stylophora pistillata. The sequence goes on from NC_142523.1 coordinate 28,756,863, forward strand.
TAGAAAAACTGAACTGCTATAAAAATTCTTTCTTTGTCAGAATTATCAAACCCTAGAATAATCTTCCTATTAATGTATTTAATTTTTGTGACAGTCCTAATGTTAGTGAGTTTAAATCAAACTTGAAGAAACATATGAATATTTATTGAGTCGCCATTTTATATTTATTTATGATATTTAGCTGCTTCTTATCTGACTTTTTTATATTTTTATGAAATAGTGCTATAAGATTTTATACATAAATAGAAGACCCTTGATATAGGGTTAACCTCTGGGTTTCCTTTTTCTTAATTACTATGTATTTGTATGTTGTTCTGAAATAAAGTATTGTACAAAAAGGATCTCTCAGTATGGACTACGTCTGACCATTTTTCAACCTCATGCTCAACATTTTTCCTCACTTTTCTCATGGTGGACGAGTCATCCCCAACAAGAACAGATACAACTACATTTTTTTCTCCACAACTGTTAAGCAGACTAAAACCACAAAAATAAATTTTTTTGCCATAAAAAGTGAGGGCATTCAAACTACACTAAGGCATTATCTTAAAGTATTCTCTTTTCTGCATTTTCAACATACTCATATTATAAAATAAAGGTGCATTTTTATGTTTGCTTTCTTGTCAAATTTTAAACCCTTATTACCAAGAGTGTAAGGTTATGTAAGACTTTCCACTGTTTATGGCGTAAGTGTTATTACACTGCTATCATAAGAACAGATTCCACAAGTCTCTCTTTGCAGCAATAAAACTGTGAATTTAATATGTTAGCAACTATTATTATAGTTGTTATTTTATTTTTTTTATTTTTACTCGTACATACCTGGTTAGTAATTACCTTTTGACTAGATCAACACAAACATCAGCTTCCATAGCTTTTGACGAGCCTTCCCAGTTGAGCCTGCAGTCATGTATGCGAGGCTTTTTTGACTGTCTGCTGGCAGTTTCACATGTTGCACACCTTAACAAAAGACATTGTGAGTAAAGGTCCTAGCTAACACTTTCAAGAGGAGGCAAATATGGGTGAGGTCATATGTCGAATGATTCTGTACTTTTTTGGTCAAATTGAAAAAAAACCATAGCTGTTGTTGTTTTCAACAAGGTGCTAGTACACAAAATATATGTATATACATTACCTTTTTGACCTTGAACCATAGCAAATCACCTTGCCAGTTTTTAGGCCAACCATGGAGCCAACACCTAGTGGTGAAAGTAAGGATATAATATCTTATTCATATGTTTAATTAACTTTGACTATTGGCTGACACCATAACTGTCAGTAAGCTAAAGAACAATCCAGAGAAAAAAGTAGCAGCTTTCTATGAAAATGCATATCCAAATGCGCCCTTTTCAATTCTTTCAGATATAGAATTTGCAGTGTACCTGTCAGGCTGTTGTGGGCTTTTCCCCTTTTTTGCCATCCTATGTCATATGACGCTCCTATCTACACATTTTCCTTTTCACTATCATCTTTCCACAGGTTTCTTTCGCTTTCTAAACTTTCCAGACATGATTTCTTTGCCAACTTTTCAATTTTAGGCCCTACTTCCCTCTCGCGAGCCTTCAGCGTGGACTCTCCAAGTGATGGTATATTAATGGATGACAACAACTCGTTTACGTGGGTAGGACCTATTCCTGCGTGCAGCATCCCTATAAATATGTCCATTCAACATATCAAGAAATTGGCTAGATGTTAAGTGGATGCTGGAAAACAACATTTTTAGCGACGTTAAATGTAAACAAACCTGCAGCGAGCTACGTGTTTACATTAAAAATTGGTCTCCCTCGCGTTGTTCCGGTGCTACGGTGGGTCTTGTTTGTTCGACCTATATTTGTCTCTCCACACACATAGTTTGAACAGCATATGTAGAGTAGTGATCCTAGCTCATACACTGTTTCTTTTATGCAGTCGGATAGCCGTAGAGCTGTTCCACGGCTTCACAGCCTCCATCCAAAGCCTCAGCGAGGACATTTAATTCTACAACTCGACGGCCGCGAAGTGGAAATCCACTGCAGATTTCCGGATCACGCACATTCTTTTCATTTCCTCGTTTTTCAAGAGCAGACCAGGAAGCTTTCAGTCGATTGGCGGCATTCTCAATGCGAACAAAAGCTTTCGCTTTGCAAAAGCGGCCCTTGTCCTTTTTCACGCTAGTGGGAAGAACGGCCGCTATCTTGGATGTCGCAATGTTATGCGCAGAAAAGGTTGCGCAGTGCAAAACAAGGGAATCACCTTAAGTAAATTTGACCTCTTGAACAATTGTTTATAGGTATTGTGGTTGATACTATAAACCTTTGACTGGGTGATAATATGGGTTGAATAAATTAGATTAATAAAACTTAAATTGCCTCTTGAACTCACACGCTCTAACAACCATGCTACTCTCTTTCGATCGCATATCATGGTTGTTGAAGACCCCTGAGCTTAAACACCTCAGACTCAGCTTCAACAAAAATTGCAGCCTTACAAACTCTTTCTGATGCAAGAAATCAAAGAAGGAGCTTAGTACCGAGGTTAATGAGATTGCACTTTTAATAAAGAGATTTTGAGGTCATAAGAAATACCTAAGAAATGGAAATAAATTAAATTAAACATGTACTTAACGGGTAATCATGATTCCCAGGCTGAGTCTGTGTTATTGTGTCCTTTAGAAAAGAGCTTGAGAACTAGAGCTAAAGTTCTTGGAGGTAGCATTTCCTAAAAAAGGGCAAGTGTTTTATCAGGGTTTCTTGATCACGAGGAAAGTGGAAAATCACGCATATATTTAGTTTATCTTTCTTTTGCTTCATTAACACATGTACATTTTGCTAGTCAATGTAATGAGAGGTGTTTTCATTTTAATCAGAAGCAGTTGCACTTTGGATTGACCTCTTCAATTGCAATTTTGAGAAGCGGAGGAAGCAGCAATGGGTAAGTCTACCCGGTTTTGAACTCTAAAAGTTACTACAAGGAAGGTTTTCTGTTTGAACCTTCTAAGCCTAAAAGTACACAGTACAAAGTGGGCTGTTCATGTTTTTGAAATTGAAAGGCTGCACGTGACAAAAAAGTTCCTTTCTACTAGAGCTGGATGGTGTGTTCAAAGATTATGATTTTTACCAAGTGAAAAGTCTTGAAGAAAGGTTGGAAGGCCTGGACACCTTTACCTAAAACTTATGGCTTAAAAAGTTCGTCTGAACAAACAAACAAGCACTTGTTCAAGTACTGCATTCTTTGGCAAATTGATTTCCAACCACGCTTGCTCATCTGCGTTGTTTACTGGTGTTATCAAGGTTCGAAATGGTGAATTTAACCTTATACCAACGTTTTCAGATATCTGGAAACGGACGGAAAATTCATTGTTCGCTCTCAGTAAAACTGAAGAAAAGCACGATGGTCATCGCATGTTATTCAGCACCAGGAAAATACCAATGGATAGCTGTTTTCCTTAATGTTTTTCTCAAGTTCTCCCGTGCGCGTGAACGCTGCATTTCCCAAACGTCTTCCCACAGAATAACTAATGGTGAATGCCATGAAAACATGATGTTTGTGATTGTTTTCCTCCTCCACGAAAACGCTAGTGTATAGCTTGTTTTCCTAAACGTTTTACAGTAGTTTTCCTGAGCGCACGAAAGCTGGATTTCAGTTTCCAAGCGTTTTACCGCAGAATTACCAACAGTGAATGCCATGAAAACATGATGTTTGTTGACTATGAGAGCGATCTTCGCAGTAACAAACACGACTTAAGAGTGAGTGTCAGCAAGAATCAAACAAAATCAGAAACTAGCGGCAAAAATGTGAAAAGCGAAATTTGCTGAAACTCCGGCTAGTAATAGTCCATATTGACCTATTCATCGCTATTTGGTTCATTTCTCGAATAGATTTTTGTTTTGGCCGAAAATGGCGATACAAGATTTTAGGGCCAGATGTGAGGAAATTAGGCTTGGAATTTAGAAATTTTCAAGAAAACGTTATGCCTTAAATAAAGAGCCCGAAGATATTCACATGTAATCAGCTAATTTCACACATTTTCCAGGTTTTGCGCTGTAATTTCTGACATTTGAATAGAAATCTGACATTGTGCAAGATTTGAAAGATCCCCCCATGTCTCTTTATGGAAATCACTACCTAGCCTGAAAAACAAATTTACCCTACTACCTTTGTCACAAATTAAACGAAACCTAGAGGTCAAACCCCTTTAAAATTGGGCTTTTAACTGATATTACTTTTGTTCTGGGGAAATAAGGATGTAGTCAATTAGAGAGCGCTTAAACTTGCACATACTCGCGAAATCAAACAAGAGATTTTGCTACCGACCGTGACAGACAGAGCTCTTATTTCCGCCCATGCTCAACGAAAAAGCTCATTGAAAATATTGTGGTAGTTGTGGTGGTATACATGTAAAGTTTTGTTGTTGTCGTTTTTATCACTATTCTTGTTTTATTTTTATCTTTAACATGTATATATTAACGTGCTCATGTGGTTTGCCGGCTGGGAAGTCCATATAGTGAAAAACTGTAAGCTTGTCAACCTCGGGCTTGAAAAGGCTTCCCGAGGTCGCAGGACTCGGGGAGCATTTTCAAGCCCGAGGTTGTAATGTTTATTTTTCCTACGGTAAATTGGCTTTCGAGTGGGTTTCTTTACGCCACTGATAAGATTGCATGTTCGGGAGTTTGTCATATCGGAATAAGTGATCATAGCATGGTGTATGTATATAGAAAACTTGCCCTGAATGGGATGTCTAACGGTCATAATTCTATTACATACAGAAATTTCCGAAATTTCGATCGCCAAAAGTTTCGTTATGATATTCTATCTCAATGTTGAGATAATGTATACGAGTCTTCCAACCCAAACGTGATGTGGCAGCAATGGAAATGTACACTTCTGGCTATCGCTGACAAACATGCCCCACTGAAAACGATGCGCGTTCGTTCACGGAGTTCTCCGTGGATTACCTCTGAATTGAAAGACCTTATGCATAATAGAGACATTAAAAATCAAAGCTAGCAAGACAAATGATCCTAACGATTGGGCATTATTTAAGAAACACAGAAATATAGTCAATAAGCAAATACGCTCAGCTAAGCAAGTTTATTACCAAAATAGTTTTAATAAGCAAACCAGCGACTCCCGAAAGACCTGGCAGACTATAAACGAGCTAACTTCTCGAAAATCTGGGAAAACGCCAGTGGCGTCACTAAAAGTGAACGGATTAACGATAACTAATCCGTTGGAGCTATCAAACGAATTCAATAACCACTTTGCTAATATTGGTCCAAAACTTGCCAGTGAGATAAATTGCGATAGTGGTAGCTATCAAAGATATCTTACCGCAACAGATAAACGGTTTAAGCTCCAACCCACCAATCCAACTAAAGTATTTTCAATTTTAAATAAACTAGACAAGTCAAAGGCAACAGGCCTTGACAAATATCTGCTAGGTTTATCAGGGAATGTGCTGATCTGATTTGTGTGCCGATATGTGATATTTTCAATCAATCTATTAGCCAAGGGACGTTCCCAGACGACTGGAAATATGCAAGGATTACCCCTCTTTATAAACAGGGTGACCGCGGTGATGCTAACAATTACTGCCCAATATCGGTGATTCCAATAATGGCGAAGGTGTTTGAAAGGATAGTTTATGAACAGTTATATGCCTATTTGGAAGAGCACGATATTTTATGTCAAAACCAATCAGAGTTTCGTGCTAATCATTCAACTATAACAGCTTTGTTGGAAGCGACAGATTCTTGGGCATATAATATTGATAACGAGAAAATCAATGGAGTCATTTTTCTAGATTTGAAAAAGGCTTTTGACACTGTTGATCATCAGATCCTTCTATCGAAACTAAACTATTAGGGTATACATGGAAAATCTTTCAGATGGTTTCAGTCATATTTGGAAAACCGAACACAAAAATGCTCTGTTAACGGGTCGCTATCCAGTTGCTACTCGTTGACTTGCGGCGTCCCTCAAGGGACCATCCTCGGTCCATTATTGTTCTTATTATATATCAACGATCTTCCAAATTGCTTATCAAATTGTAAACCGAGAATGTATGCCGATGACACGCATCTCACATATGCGGGAAGCAATCTTGAGAACGTTCAGTTTTGTCTAAATGAAGACCTAGAAAACGTCTTCAACTGGCTACAAGCGAACAAACTCACGTTGAACATGACTAAAACCGAATTCATACGATTAGGGTCGAGGCAGAGACTGAATACTCTCACAGCTTCACCAACAATTAGAATGAACAATACTCAAGTAAGCCAGGTTACAGTTACAAAATCGCTTGGTGTAATAATAGACGATAGACACGATTGGCATAGTCACATCGAAAAACTAACGAAAAAGATCGCCTCTGGTATCGGGGCCCTAAAGCGAATTAGGCACCTGATCCCAGCATCAACATTACATCTCATCTACCAAGCTTTAGTAAAACCTCACTTTGATTACTGTGACATTGTTTGGGGTAGCTGTGGGAAAACGCTACGAGACAAACTGCAGAAACTGCAGAATAGAGCAGCCCGTGTGTTGACATTCTCTAACTATGATGCTGATGCAACTGAGCCACTCGAGTTTTTAGGGTGGAAAAATCTTGCACGCCAGCAGGAAATCCATAAAGCCACCATGATGTTTAGATGTCTGCACGGGCTAGCTCCAATGTATCTATATTCAAATTTTACGTGGCGTGACTCTGCTTATGACCTCAGGAACTCTGAAAATAAGCTTAATGTTCCACTACCGCGCACTAATTATTACAGAAAAAGCTTTAGCTACAATGGCGCCACATTATGGAACAGTTTACCACGCGATATAAGGAACACAGAGTCTCTGGGGTTATTTAAACGTAAGATCAATGACATTCTTTACGTCTAACGCACGGCATTCACGGAAAACAGCTTTAGTGTTATAGTATGTAGTTTTAATTTGAAATATCTTAGCGTATGTGATATGTATTTTTATAGGCTGATGAATTGATCGTGTCTAAATAAAGATTACAATACAATACAATACTGTGTTTTTGAATTGGCTCACGAGCCTTCTACAAACGATTCATAAAAAAAATTTCGCAACAACTAACTTATATACTAGACACTAAAGTATATGTTACAGAGCAAATACTTCTCAATTTTACAACAAACTAAGAGCGAATGTCTCCAAGGATCAAACGAAATCGTAAATTAGGGGCAAAAATGCGAAAACTCGAAATTGTTCAAACTATGTCTATTAGTCGTCCCAATAATAGTATTCATCCCTAAATAAGGTTCATTTGTCAAATAATTAAGTGTTTCGCCAAATAATGACGAGAATCATTTTGGTGGCCAGATACGATGAAATCGAGCTGCCAGGTAGTAATACCGTGTACCGAATACGGTTATGAGCGCTTGCCACAGCTACAGGTACAGGCTTGTACCAGGTTTGAGAGCAAGGCCACAAATGGCTTTTTCCTTCGAACTGTAATTTCCGATATGTCAAGACCAAAGGATTCAAAGATACCCCGTAACATAGGTACAGAAAAGGAGCCCAGCTAAGAGTTCAACACTAACCCACAGATGTTGTAAGAGTCATATATGATTAAATGTGAATGCTGCCTTTAGACAAAACCTTGTCACGAATTATAGCCTGAAGGTCTATTCCCGGAGTCTCGTTGTCACTATCAGGCTGATCTACCTCGACACTTCGCTTAGAAGCAAAGCGAGAAAAGTAACTGCTAATTTGCTGGTTTGTGAGAAAATTCCCATAGCGAAATAGTCTCTCCCCGTTGCTATCTTTTGCAGTCCTCATGGCTTTAGAGACTTTATCAGTCGGGCCGGCTGTCTTCCCTGTTCTCTCTTCAATTTGAAACTTGGAATTAAGGTACTGCTTTTGATAGTCAGTAACCTTTGTACTACGGGACTGTGTCGATTTCAGTGCCCATCCCATCGGAAGAGTAGTGGGCACAGTTGGTAGTGATGGTTTACTACCTTGTAGCATTTTCAGCATTCCAGCATTCCAGTCTGCATATAGCAAATTTCACAGCAAGGAAACCGCTTTGGTGAAAGTTCACAATGACATTCTGATTAACATGAATAAACGGCACGCGACTCTCCTCGTTCTCTTAGACCTGAGTGCTGCCTTCGACACTGTGGAACCTAGTATTTTTCTGACGCGTTTAAGATCAAAGCTGGGTCTCAATGGAACTGCTCTGTCGTTGTTTCGCTCTTATCTAGCGGGAAGATCACAACAAATATCTGTTCAGGGAGCGCTTTCAAATGTCATTCATCTTCGTTGCGGCGTTCCCCAGGGATCGTGTCTAGCCCCGTTTTGTTTAAAATATATTCAAGCAAAATCTTCGACATTGTTGGTCGTCACCTTCCAAAACTTCATTTTTATGCAGATGACTCCCAGTTTTATTTATCGTTCAACCCAAGCTGTGCTGTTCGTCAAGACGAGGGAATTAGATCAATGGAAACCTGTATCTCGGATGTTAAGCAGTGGATGACCACGGACAAACTTATGCTTAATGACGACAAAACTGAATTTATTGTAATAGCATCACGACACTTCCTGAAAAAGCTGCTGTTAATACTATCAGGGTCGAAGACTGCGATGTAGACAAAGTGTCTGTGGTACGGAATTTGGGCGCGTGGTTCGATGATCAATTCACTATGGCCGTACACATTACCAAAATATGCAGTGCTGCTCCCTATCACCTACACAATATTAGACGTATAAGGAAACACCTTTCAATGGACTCAGCTGCGACTCTTATTCACTCCTTTATTAGTAGCCGAATAGACTACTGTAATAGTCTATTATACGGTGTGCCCAAGTACCATATTGAAAAATTGCAGAGAGTTCAAAACGCAGCCGCCAGACATGTTGTTATGAGAGCAAATTTTGCCACATTACACCGGTGCTCCGTCAGCTGCATTGGCTTCCTGTCTCATTTCGTATTAATTTTAAGGTTCTACTTTTAACTTTCAAAGCCATTCGCAAATCCGCACCGTCCTATGTCAATGATCTTGTCAAAATTAAGCCTTTAAATTCAAGATATGGACTGCGTTCTAATGACGGAATACTGCTATCTTACCCGAATTTTAGAACCTTGAAAACCCTAGGCGACCGTGCTTTCGTTGCTTCAGCGCCGAAACTCTGGAATGATTTACCTTCGGAAATTAGAATGGCTGAATCTGTCGACACTTTTAAAAAACTCTTAAAGTCGCAATGTTTTAGTAAGGCTTTTTATTCTTAGTGAGCTCAGCTTTTAATATTTTATGCTACACTTGATGTAACTGGTATCTATTACAAAGCATTGCTGTAATGATGTAATTAGTATTTATTCTATGCGTTGTTGTAATGAGCAGTTGATCATCCCGTCATGGAAACTGCGCAATATAAATTCACAATTTTATTTTATTTTATTTATTGTTGTAGGACCGTTGGGTTACTACCTTCTAGGACCGTTGGGCATTTACGCGTGCCACAATCCAGATTAGTCGCGTATTCTATTATGGCCTTGTCAAAGAGCCTTTCATACTCTAGAGCACGCTTGTGCTTTCCATAGCCCAAGTGTTGAGCCAGCGATGAATGCCGTATAAACGTATTGACTCATCCCTCTTCTACGCGTGCAAATAATGGACAATTGTTAGCAACATCAACTTCAACGCCTGACTCATCTGAACAATCATCGACACAATCGGAGTTGCCTTCTATATCAGTTGCAGGGGTTCGGCCACGTATTCGTCTGGGTACTACTGGAACAAAGCTTGTGATAGTCTCCCTGGTCGAGGGCCTGATCTCCATCGTCGGCAGTTCCGATTGTTCAGGGACATCGCAGTTTGACCAGGGAATACTTTTTCCGGGGCGAATGTCGTAGTCATGACGTTTGGCAATCTGAGGAGCTGTACTCAGAGTCTGCGCAATCAGAGTCAGCGTTGTAGCTTAGAATATAGATGGTCTGCAGTTCTTGCATAATAGTCTTGAGTCGAATAAAGACGTCATCAAGTACGGCTGACACCGAGCTACTGTCTTGGGCGGTAGCACTCTCAAACACATGAACGAATGTCATCATCTCCATTTCTCCACTGTTGCATTTAATCGCCACTGCTATATGCCACGATATACCTCTTTTACCAAACCAATCCGACTGGCTTTCCCGGAACTTACGTGGAAGATATTTCATCACCCAGTCAGGTACTAGAAAAATGAATAAGGCGCTGAGGCCGCTCATGATGTCAAGTCTGGATTCATCCTGATTTATAGACCGCAATAAATGGGCTTTCCAGCATTCAATACTCTTTTTGGCTTGGGAAATAAAAAAAGAGAGTTCTTCTTTTTCATTTTCCGAGCATCCAGCCGTTTCTAAGCCTTCCTCAATCTCCCTCATTACAAACGAGACAAGCAAGCAGCGGTCACAGCTGTCACAATGGGCGTGGCCACAAGTCAAAGAATAATTTGGGTCGTCAGGATCACTCAGAGCATATTCTCTACAGTGATTAGGTAGCGGAGCTTTTGGAAACATGAACCTGAGAATTAATTCACCATTTTCGAAATTTCTCGGTCCGCTTTTCTATTTGCTCCATGTTGGGATACGATTTATGGCACACAGCACGCGGAAGTGTCTCGCCGCCAGCCAGTTCCGAGTTCACACCGGTGGTGTGGGCAGATTGTGTCTAAGGCCCTGTTTATACGTCGCATTAGAAACTAATTTAATTCACACGAATTTAACTCCAGCAATTTTCTTCGACAGTAAAGCGACGGCTAAAACGAATTAAATTCGTCTGGCAAATAAAACTCGTCCTAGACGTTTTATCCGTGTGCCCTAGACGGATAAAACGTCTGAAATGCGTGTCAGTTTTATACTTCGCTTTTCAGTCGCATCGAAGTAAATGCATACATTATTTTTCGACGACATAAATTATTCCACCGGTTAATTTTGAGCCCATGCTCACAGTTTTCACCTGCATGGCAAGCATAAGGGGAGAAGAGTTCCCGCGAAAATAGAAGACATGGCGACTGCTGGAGTCCTTTTCCGAAAAATGTTGAGTCAGACTTATTGGTCATGCAAGGCTAAAACGAAATACAGTTGTATTTCATGTGACAGACCTGTATGTGTTCGTTTGGAATGTTCTGTGGCTGAACTGGATGAAGACACGGAGGGATGGGAGCCGGGAAGCGAGTTGGGTACTGTCTTCCTTGTGCAGTAGTTTATAAACGAACATCCACTCCTCGGAGCCCAGAAGCATCTATCTTGGTAAATTTGGTAGATGAAACATCTTCGCTATCAAAACGTCACTCTTCTTCTCCCACTTGCTGTAGTAATAATCGTAATAAAGCCAGCAGTCGAAGCCTGAATTTTCGTCTTACTGCTACAAGCGTTGCCATCTGAAAAGACAAATTCCTGCGCCTTCGCCTCGCCAGTGCAATCTTTAGCATTAATGCCTCTCTTAACGCTGCCATGTTGTTTTTGGAAGTTCTCCGCCGATCAAAGTCAATGAAGGCACAAAAGGACATCGAAATTATATTCGACGTCTAAAATGAACTGAGATTTAATTTCGTCTCCCAGACGAAAAAAATTCATCAATTAAATTCGTGTCATTAAATGCGACGTATAGACAGGGCCTGAGCTCTGCGTCTCGTCCTCGCGGAAAACAACCACTATAGCAAGTATAATTTCACTTTCAGTTTTCACTCCAGAAAATGACCAGTGAGAACAATGATTCGAAATGTCCTTTGAGAAATTTCGTAAAGTAACAATTTCAAGGCTCTCAATTTTATCTAACCTATCAAACGAGCAGTCTTTTCCAGTTATTCTCTGAAAGGAGAATGAGAACGCCATTGCTGAGTTGCATAGCGTGCGACAGGCCGTGGGAAAAATTCCCTATAATTGAATTGGGATCACAACTTTTTTTATAATTAGCAACCATAAAAACAATGATAAATAGTTCATTTCAAGGCTTTTAGATCAACAATTCTATAGCCCCTAGTGATCAGTGATGAAATCTTGATTCTTTAAACTATAAATTATCTCCACTTGGCGGTTGCCCTAAAAGTAGAAGTGGTATGAATTAATTCACTCTTGTACCGGTAAAACAGCATCATTCACCTGAAAAAATATTGTACCGTTCACATAAAATATTATACAAGTTGGTGATAAAACAAGCATTCCATTAGCTGCTGTATTTTCTGAAAAAAGTAATAAATAACAAAACTCCGCAACAACAAGAAGATATATTTTAATCGAGTTTTGGGCTTTGGGCTGGAATGAGAGAGCTGTCTGTCACGGTCTGTCATGCAATCCCTTGTTCGATTTCCCGAAAAATTGCAATTTTGAGTACACTTTCAACTAGCACAACCTAAATTCCCCAGAAGGAAATCTATATCAGCTAGCTTCCCATCTCTTCTGCATTCTAAATAAAAAATTTCATTTGATTTGTGATAAAGGTAGTAGGGTAATTTATTTTTTGAAGTTTACAAGTTATTTCCATTGAAAAACAGAGGGCTTCCTTTCAGGTGTCAGTCAATACCTTATTGCTTTTCAAATTTCATAGGAACTATAATATGAAACCTGCAAACATTGCAAAATAAGCAGATTGCAACTGGATGTTTTCTGGATTTATAGTTACGGCAAGCCATCAGCTTTAAGATGGCTAATTTTTTAGCCTAATGCTTCAATACTTGGCCCTGAAATCGGGTATCATCATTTTCTGCCGAAAGAAAACACCATTTGACAAGTCAAACCCAAAGCAATAAATAGTTAAATATGGACTACTAATGGCCAAAGTTTGGGCGTTTCTGAAATTTTTAAATTTGCCGCTCAATTTTTGATTTTTGTGGACACGCACTCTTAAGCGGTAGTATAAATGAGGCCTGAAATAAATTCAGGCCTGTACGGGATTCGAATCCATCATCTCTGCGATACCGGTGCAGTGCTCTACCTACTGAGTTGACAAGCCAACTGGGAGCTGGTCATTATTTTGGCTCGTAATAAACCCGTCGACAATTGATGAATCAACGTTTCTGAATATATGAAAGTCATATATTTGAACTGCGGTTAAAAAATGGGTATGAGAACGATCTTCGCAGTAACGAACACTACTGAAGCAGTAGTGAAAATGAGGGCTGTAAAAAATTCAGTCTTCTATGGGGTACGAGCTCATGACCTCCGCGATACTTTTGCAGTGCTCCACCAACTGGGCTAACAAGCCAACTGGGAGCTGATCATTAGGTTGGTTCGTAATAACCCCATGAAGTGCTGAATCAACTGCTTAAGTAGTGTTCGTTACTGCAAGGATCGCTCTCATACTCGTTCTTTGACCACAGTTCAAATATATGACTTTCATATATTCACAAACGTTGAAGATGTTTGTTGATTGTTTTCCTGCTCCACGAGAACACTAGTGTATAGCTTGTTTTCCTGAACATTTTTCTATAGTTTTCCTAGGCACACGGACGCTGCACTTGCCAAGCGGTTTCTAACAGAATAACTAATGATGAATCCCATGAAAACATGCTGTTTGTCGATTGTTTCCCTGCTCGACAAAAACGAGAGTGTATGGCTTGTCTTCCTGAACGTTTTTCTATAGTTTTCCTAAGGGTGCGAACGCTACAGTTGCCAAGCGTTTCCTCACAGATTTACTAACGAGCGTGATTAGGCCGTGAAGACGTGTTCTTCGTCTATTGTTTTCGTGCCGTATTGAAACGCTCGTGAACAGCTTACTTTGTCTTCCTGTTCGATTTTCTGCTGTATTCGTGAGCGCACGAGCGCTGCATCTTCCAACCTTTTTCACGCAGAATTACTAATGATGAACGGCAAGAACACACGATGTTCGTCGATTGTTTTCTTACCTCATAGAAACGCTAATGAATAGTTCGTTTTCCGGAACGTTTTACAGCTGTTTTCCAACGCGTCCGAGCAATGCATTTTTTGTGTTTTTTTTCTGGGAAATGATGACGTTCAACGCCCTGAAAACAAGATGTTCGTCGATCGTGCTTATTATTTCCTGCTCTTAATTCTGCTCCATGAAAACGCCAGTGAATTTCTTGTCGAATATTTAGAAGATTGACCCCGACTAGGTCATTTGGGGCAAGTCAGTCATTTGAGCCGTTTGAAACATTTGGGGAAATTGAGCTAATCTGGTCATTTTGGTGGTTCAGGCAGTTGGGTTCCCTTGCACTTTATTGGGTCGAACAGCGATTAACCGAGCGACGGTAAACGCGGGAAAATTTATGCCTTGCACGATTTCACCGTCGCATAAAACATCGGATAATGCATGCTTTCTGGTGAACTCCAGTGAACATAACGTTACAATGCGCAAAACGGCTGTGAATGACAGAATACATGGTATTTTTCATACGTTAACCTATCCGCAATACACGTAAATGATAAAACGTGGGAAAATGCGTTTCAACGAATTTTCTCGAGTTCACCATCGCGGACGAATGCTGGAAAATGCAGGCCTTCGACCGGAAAACTCATTTGAACATTTGATTCACCGGGTGAAAAATCTTTGCAAACAGAAGAAAACATGACATTTTCTATGCGTTACACGAACGGCAAGCCCAGGAAAACATTACGCTTTCCTGTATTTACACACATTAACCTTCCCGGAAAATGCGTGTACTATATTCAGCCGTTAATTCCGGTGAATACGTCGTCGTTCACTCAAAAAAATGCCAATGAACAAAACGAAAACAGACTGTTTACCGTGCGTTACCCTTGCGGTTAATGCCGGGAAATGAATTGTTTACCGCGAAGGAAAACTACCGAATAGTTAAACGAATACTGGGATTTATCAATGTGAAAACACACCAAGAACGTTGGATTTTCCGTCAGCAACACACTGGTAAACGTTAGTTTTCCATGTATTCAGCCTTCATGTTCCATAGGGTGAATGCTAGTTTGTTTGTCGCATGAGTTTATGCAAGTGCATTCATTACAGACAAGAACTCTATATGCATTATTTGTATGTAGTGCTTGCTGTATGGGTTATTAAGACCCAGTTTTTGTTTTTGTTTTTGTTTTTTTTTCATTTTAGATCAAATTGTGTCATTAATACTGTCCTTTCTCCGTATTGGCTCTTTGGTCCTCTGTTGGACGGAACAGTGGCAAATTCTTTGATTACTGCTTCCATTTTTTAACTATCCCAGACCACCTTTTGCTTGCTATTAATAACGAAGTCTATTTTAGTACAAATTTGTCAAAGGGCGTGCAGCCAGTTACTTAGCAGGAACATGAATATTTCACTTACAGTTGAGTCAACTTCCTGTTGTTATTGAAGACTCCAGGTGGTAGCTCTGCTATCTCATTGTCCTGTAAGTACCTACAAAAAGAAGTTTACTATGAATTTACGTTCTGTTTTAACATAATATTTTAGGTTGAGTCAGTTTGTGGTTAAAATAGTAAGTGTCGAAGGTTTGCATAGACAGAAACTCAATGGTGTTTATAGGGCAGCAATTTTTCAGCGACATAATCGTTCCCAAAACTATATTGACTCTTGCTACTCGTTTCTATTTAATCTTGCTAATCGCACAGGTTTTACCGGTCTTGCTGATGTATGATACCAGAACAAGATGTAGTGAACAAATCATAGTTTCCTTAGGCTAGGTTTTTACTCGCTTTACTGGTTATTTCATGAAGCTTTGTGGTGTCGTCAATGTTTTTCGTCTCAAAAAGATACAATAGGGCTGTGGCAGGTCATAGAAGGGTAAAGGGGAGAGCAGGTATCTGGGTTTTGTTTATCTGTGTACTGGGAAAGGGGAATTCCAGTGGTTAGCACTAGATCAAACACTCTTACTGGGAAAGGGCTGGAGGACTTGAGCTGAAGCTATTGGGACTTTACTCCATTTGGAAAGGAAGTAGCTTTTTTCTTTCGTTCGTTGTCAAAATGTGAGATTTTTATCAACAACTCGGGGCTATGCACTTTGTTGGTTATTTATCATCTCACATTCGACTTCCTCTCGTAAAGTAATTGTTATCTAGCATTTGCAAAACTTTTGGTGCTGTCATTAAACACCCCGAAAAGTACCCCGATTATCTGTGTAAAAATCCTGTGACGAAACAACAGGCTAGGGTCGAAACTCCGCAGTTTAAATTGGGTTAGATAAACTAACGGGCTCTCTGCTCGTTGTGACCTTCTGTACAAAGGAGGAGGGATAACCGTTGGAAACAGGAACTGGTGATGAATGTTTCTTTTTCTCAGAGGTGACTGACGGTTTTGTCAGAGGCGTTTCGTCCGGTTATGCAATACCACTTTCCACTGATAAAGGGTGGTGTGAATCATATGCTAAGTACCGATCAGAGTGAGTAGGTGGTCTGTAGATACTGCATGGTGTTCAGGGGCCTCTCTGCTTCCTTCGTAACTGACGTGGCAAGTAAGACTATCTTAGAGTGAGTCTGTTATTTGTTCTTCTGACCATTTTTTTGTTTAAACTGAGGGCGATAAACTAAAGTTGTATGGGTTTAAAATATCATTTAAAAAGTTTTGTGAATTCCCCTAGTGCTGTTGCTTAGCTTTTCCCTCTGGAGAAAAGGGGAAGTTGCATTTTTCCTCCTTAGGATGGTTTATCTTCTACTCTGACAAAGATTTCGGTCTGAGCATTTCTTGAAACTACGGAAAATATCTGCACGCTTGATACATTTAGAAAGTTATGGTCTATGATGCGTTTTACGTGATGTAAACCAGTTATGTCTAAGGCTTGATTTGCACTAGCTCTGATAATTTAGGTCATATATAAATGATAATCACATCGCCATCGGCTTCTGTCTCACGCAGATATTACTAAAGAACTATGGAGTGTCCTAAGAAAATAGTTAGTTACTGGGGCGAAGGTGCTGAGATTTATCTATTTTCGCCAGGGACAAGAGCAAAACAAACAACTGGGAAAAACAGTTACCCCTGGTCCCGGACTGAGAAGAGAGTACTGTAGGAGCTCGAAAAAACAATTCTTAAATCATTTTTTCGAATGACCCATTTCTTCAGTAGAGCATGCGCATACATTGTATGCCAAGAAATCCGAAACGACTATTTTTTGATGTGATTGCTTTTGTTAGAGGAAAAATAAGATGAAAGCTGGTGCGCTAATTTGTTTGAAACTTAGTAGGATTAGTTACGATTGATAAAATACAAAACCATGATTTTAAGAAAAAGGTCACTTAAACTTGTGCTTATGAACAATTTTTTATATGTATTGGGACTGATGCTATTACTTTGGACTGGGTGATCATATGGGTTGAATTAATTTGATTGATATAGCGAAAATTGTGTTCCTCCGACCCCTTCATTTTCAAGTAGTGGGATTGATAATAATAAGAAAGGGATTTCAAACCTCGCCAATCAGGCGTGTGATAGGATTTGTATTAGTCGCTTAAACTGTTTGTCGTGAAGAAGACAACAGATGCTTTTTTACTTGCAACTCTTGCCAAATAAATCACGTAGTTTCTTGATTGTGCTATAATTGAATTTTTTTTCTAAGATTGCTTTATTGTTACCAGTCATGAAGATGCGCTCGCAATACGAAGTAGATACCCTAAGCCGGAAGGAGGAATTGGTCACCAGTGATAGTTAAGTGCGACTGTCTGTAGCTTTTGAAATTTCGTCGCCCACTTCATTTCACCAATTTGGCTGAAATTTGGCTTGAAGTCTTGTTTTAGGGTCCTTATTGCGCAAAACAGCTGTGAATGGCAGAATACACAATATTTTCCATAGGTTAACCGATCAGCAATAAATGGTAAAACGCCGAAAAATGCATCTCAAAGAGTTTTCTCGAATTCAACATCACGGAAAAATGTTACAATTACGGTCTGTTCTAAATTAATATTTCAGGTTCAGAGTCAGTTTATGGTTAAAATAGTGAGAGTCAAAGGTTAACATAGAACAGAAACCCAAAGGAGTTTACAAGGTGGTAGTGTTTTAGTGACATAATCGTTTCCAAAACTAAATTGACTCGTGCTATACGTTTATATTCAATCTTGCCAATCGTACCGGTTTTTAACAGTCTTCGTGTCATGTGATACCAGAACAAGATGTTGTGAACCAATTTTCCCTGGGGTAGCTTTTTACTCGCCCTACAGGTTTGTTTCTTAAAGCTTTGTAGTGTCGTCAATGTTCTGTGAGTGAAAAAGATACTAAAGGGCTGTAATAGGGGTGAACGGGTGAGCAGGTGTCTGGGTTTTGTTTATATGTGTACTGGGAAAGGGGAATCCCAGCGGTTAGCACTAGGCCAAACACTCCTACCAGAAAAGGGCTAAAGAACTTGAGCTGAAGCTAATGGAACTAGCTATACTCCATTCGGAAAGAAAATAGCTTTTTACTTTCGTTCGCTGTCCAAATGTGAGATTTTATAAACAACTCGGGATTATGCACTTTTTAGGTTATTTATTATCTCATATTGGACTTGCTCTCGTACAATAATTGTTGACTAGCACTTGGATAGTTTTTGGTGCTGTCATAGAACACCCCAAAAGGTACCCCCTTTATCTGTGTGAAAAATCGATAAAGAAACAAGAGGCTAGATTCCAAACTCCGCAGAAGTATTTATGAATCAAAGATGTGTTAAAGTATCTACAATATTCGGATTTTGAGAAACTTCTTAGAATTCCAAACTGAGGAATAACAAATTGACTTGAACGAAAACTCAAAAACAGTGAGCAACTCCATAAAAACAGAACAACAAAGGATGCCCGAGAAAAATTGACCACGCCTATTTCCAATGGCAAGTTTAAAGTTCTTTGACCTGATTGACTAACTTGTAAAATCAGGTGCGCTGTGCGTGAATACATAAATAATACAACAGGGAAGACGAAAATTGTAATTTAAAATTCAAAAAAGGAAAACATTTTCTATAATCTGATTGTTACTCAATTCCCACAGGAGGATTTTCTCTGGATTTAAGAATAAAGTCGTACATCTTAAGCATTGTTGCCATGACGTAACATTCTCTCGTATTTACAATTTTTCACCACACTTTTGGAAAGGGACACTAACTCGCTCAGGACCTAACAAATAACAGTAAACTCCTTACGTAAAACTTTCCAGGAAAAAATAAATAGGCACTGGGTCGAGGAGGCTGAGATTTTCGCACCGGAAAAGAGCAAAGCCAAGAAATGGGGAGAACAGCTACCCCTGGTGTCGGATTGAGAAAAGGATACTGTAGCATGTCTACGCATCCTTTGAAAGGGTTCATAAAGTCCCTCGGAGTTCGAAGAAACAGTTCTTAAAGCATCTTGTCGAATGGCCCATTTTCTTGCAGTTCAGGAAATATATTCATTGTATGCAAAAAGTTCAAATCCATCATTATCTCTCATGATTGCTTGTCTTAGGGGAAACACCCCATAAAAGGTGTTCCTCTGACTTGTTTTGAAACTTAGTGGGATTATTAGGATTAAAATCACATTTCTGTTAAAGCATCCTATGTATCCTAAAGAATCCATCAAATGTTAACTTATGAATGTCTTACTTACAGTACAGTCAACTCGGAGTTGTTATTGAAGACTCCAGCTGGTAGCTTCTTGATTTGATTTACATTTAAGTTCCTAAGAAATGTACAAAACTGAACCTAAGATCGCTCCTTAGTGGATAATCATGATTCCTACAGTGAGTCTATGTTATTTGCCCTTTTGATCCTTTTTTTTTTGCTTGTTTTAACTGGGTTATATAAACTCACGGGCTCTCTGCTCACGGGAGAGTTTCTTACTATTATTATTGTTATTATTATTATTATTATTATTATTATTGCTATTATTATTATTATTTTTTTTTTTTTGTCGCGACCTTCTGTACAAAGGAGGAGGGATAACTGTTGGAAACAAGAACTGATGAAAAAATGTTCCTTTTCCTCGGAGATGACCTACGGCTTTGTCACGAGGCACTTCGCCCGGTCAGACAATACTGTGCTCCACTGATCAAGCGTGGTGTGAATCATACGCAAAGTACTAGTCAGTGTGATTTGGTGTTCTGTAGACACTGCATGGTGTTCAGGCGTCTGTCTGGTTCTTTCGTAACTGACATATCAAGAAAGGCGATCTTAGAGTGAGTCCATGATGTTGTCTAAAGGCTGATAGTTTCGAAAGAAACTGTTTGGGGCTGCGTCGGTGGGAGTAACGAAATAATATGGATATATCAACAAAGTTGAAATGGTAAATTAGCCACCGTAATGATTACAAAAGCTGACGTTTCGAGCGTTAGCCCTTTGTCGGAGCGAATAGAGGAATTGTGGGTTGTGTGTGCTTTTAAAGGCAGAAAATGGAGCTACGTTATTGGTGGGAGCATGGCAGCGAGAGAAACATGAATAAATTAGTGGAATGAAAAGCGTTCGTTGATCCCTGTGTGATTTAGACTGCCGGTTTGAAAGATGAGCTTTTGTTCAAGATTCTTACGGCTTTCCGTGCCACCTAAGTGCAAGGAAAGACCGCAGATTGCCATGTGTTGCTTAGAATGATTGGGTAAATTAAAATGTCTAGCGACTGGTTTCGATGTGTCCTTGTCATTCCTTTCCACGTCTCGAAGGTGTTCTCGGAATCGGTCACCTAGTCTTCTGCCTGTTTCGCCGATGTATATCTTTTTGCAATAAGTGCAAGTTATGCAATAGATTACATTGGCGGAGGTGCACGTGAAGTGATCGGTAATCTTAATGGATCGTTTAGGTCCCGATATTTTATCAGTGTTGTGAATGAAAGGACACGTTTTGCATCGTGCACGAGCGCATTTAAAAGTGCCTGGTTGGTCATTAGTCTGAAAAGAACTTCTGACCAAAAAATTGCCTGTGTTTTTGTCGCGTTTGAATGAAATGAGCGTAGGCTGCGAAAAGATAGTGCTTGTCTCTGGATCGTTTTGAAGTAATTTAAAGTTTTTAAGAATGATGGATTTAACTGAGTGGTTGTGAGGGTGAAACGTGAGAGTGAATGGAATGCGGTCGGAATCTTCCTTATGCGACATTTGTAATGCTGAATGTCGATTAATAAGTTGAGCGCGGTGGTAACCCGCCTGAACGACGGAAACAGGGTAACCACGTTTATCGAAGAACTGGCACATGGACTCTGATTTGTGGTGGAAATCAGAGTCATCACTACATAAACGACGAAGTCTTAGAAACTGAGAAAAATGAATGGAATTCTTAACGTGAGATGGATGCGAAGACGAATATAACAAGTAGTTATGCGAGTCTGTAGGTTTGTAATACACACTAGTGCATAAACCGTTACCTTCAATTGAAACTTTGACGTCTAAAAAGGATAAAGAATTGTCAGAAATTTCCCAAGTATATTTCAGAGCCGGGTGAAAAGAATTGACTGCGGTTATGAATTGAGTGAGCTCCTCTCTGGTAGAGGAGGTAGCGCCGATACAGTCGTCGATGTAGCGACCGTAGAGTTCAGGTTTGGACCCGTTGTATTGGCTGAGAAATTGATGTTCGACAAAACCTACAAAGAGATTGGCATAGCTAGGTCCCATTTTGGTGCCCATGGCTACACCATTGGTTTGTTTGAAGAAGTTGTTTCCGAATGAAAAATGAATTGAATGTAAGCACTCAATTCATTTTGGTCCAAACTCCTCACTATTTGTGAGGAGTTTGGACTAAAATGGGACCTAGCTATGCCAATCTCTTTGTAGGTTTTGTCGAACATCAATTTTTCAGCCAATACAACGGGTCCAAACCTGAACTCTACGGTCGCTACATCGACGACTGTATCGGCGCTACCTCCTCTACTAGAGAGGAGCTCACTCAATTTATAACTGCAGTCAATTCTTTTCACCCGGCTCTGAAATATACTAGGGAAGTTTCTGACAATTCTTTATCCTTTTTAGACGTCAAAGTTTCAATTGAAGGTAACGGTTTATGCACTAGTGTGTATTACAAACCCTACAGACTCGCATAATTACTTGTTATATTCGTCTTCGCATCCATCTCACGTTAAGAATTTTATTCCTTTTTCTCAGTTTCTAAGACTTCGTCGTTTATGTAGTGATGACTCTGATTTCCACCACAAATCAGAGTCCATGTGCCAGTTCTTCGATAAACGTGGTTACCCTGTTTCCGTCGTTCAGGCGGGTTACCACTGCGCTCCACTTATTGATCGACATTCACCATTTCAAAGTCGCATAAGGAAGATTCCGACCGCATTACATTCACTCTCACCTCTCACCCTCACAACCACTCAGTTAAATCCATCATTCTTAAAAACTTTAAATTACTTCAAAACGATCCAGAGACAAGCACTATCTTTTCGCAGCCTACGCTCATTTCATTCAAACGCGACAAAAACACAGGCAATTTTTTGGTCAGAAGTTCTTTTCAGACTGATGACCAACCAGGCACTTTTAAATGCGCTCGTGCACGATGCAAAACGTGTTCTTTTATTCACAACACTGATAAAATATCGGGACCTAAACGATCCATTAAGATTACCGATCACTTCACGTGCACCTCCGCCAATGTAATCTATTGCATAACTTGCACTTATTGCAAAAAGATATACATCGGCGAAACAGGCAGAAGACTAGGTGACCGATTCCGGGAACACCTTCGAGACGTGGAAAGGAATGACAAGGACACATCGAAACCAGTCGCTAGACATTTTATTTTACCCAATCATTCTAAGCAACACATGGCAATCTGCGGTCTTTCCTTGCACTTAGGTGGCAAGGAAAGCCGTAAAAATCTTGAACAAAAGCTCATCTTTCAAACCGGCAGTCTAAATCCCACAGGGATCAACGAACGCTTTTTATTCCACTAATTTATTCATGCTTTTCTCGTTGCCATGCTCCCACCAATAACGTAGCTCCATTTTCTGCCTTTAAAAGCACACACAACCTACAATTCCTCTATTCGCTCCGACGAAGGGCTAACGCTCGAATCGTCAACTTTTGTAATCATTACGGTGGCTAATTTACCATTTCAACTTTGTTGATATATCCATGATATTGTCTGTCCTTTTCAACATTTTTTTGTTTTAATTGGGTTAGATAGACTAAACTAGGAGTGGGTTTACAATACAATTTTAAAAGTGTCATAAAGTCCCATTATATTGTTGCTTAGCTTTTCCCTCTGGAGAAAGGGGGAAGTTGCATTTTTCCTTCTTAGGATGACTTATCTTCTACTCTGCCAAAGATGTTTGGCTGAGCCAGTCTTAAAACTTCGGAAAATATCTACACGTTTGATACGTTTAGAAAGTTATGGTCTATGATGTGTGTTGCTTGATGTTGTAAACCAGTTATGTCTAAGGCTTGATTTGTACTAGCTCTAGTAATTTAACGCTCATTACTTATAATCACATCGCCATCGGCTTCTATCTCACGCAGATAATACTAAAGGACTAGGGTGTGTCCAAAGAAAATGAATAGGCACTGGGGCGAGGTAGCTGAGATCTATCTATTCTCGCAAGAGACGAGAGCAAAACAAGGAACTGGGAAAAACAGTTACCCCTGGTCTCGGGCTGAGAAGAGAGTACTGTAGTACTGTTATCATCTTTTAAAACGTTTTATGAAGGCCCTGGGAGCTCGAAGAAACAATTCTTAAATCATTTTTTCGAATGACCCATTTCCTTCAGTACAGCCAAGAAATGTATGTCAAGAAATCCAAATCGACTATTTTTTATTGTGATTGCTTTTGTTAGGGAAAAAACGACATGAAAAATGATCCGCTAACTTGTTTGGAAACTTAGTGGGATTAGTTACGATTGGTAAAATACAAAGCCCTGATTTTAAGATTAAGGTCAATTTGTCCTTCTCAACATTCTTTTTTTATTGGGACTGATATTATGACTTTGGACTGGGTGATCATATGTGTTGAACAAATTTGATTGATATAACGGAATTGTGTTCCTCCCACCCTTTTTTTTTTAAGTAGTGGAATTGATAACAATGAGAATGGGATTTCGAACCCTGCCAATCAAGCGTGTGTCAGGATCTGTATTAGTCGCTTAAAAATGTGTCTTGAAGCAGACAATAGATGTTTTCTTTTTATTTGCAACTCTTGCAGCGTGGTGGATTGACCAAATAAATCACCACGCAGCTTCTTGTGTTGGTATTGAAAAAAATTTTTTTTATAAAAAACTCGGGACTGTACACTTTGATGTTTATTTATCATCTCACATTAAATAGCACTTGAAAAATTGTGATGCTGTTATTGAACACTCCAGAAGATACTCTCATTATCTGCGTAAAAATTCCAATATCGAAAATAGAGGCTAAAGTCCAAACTCCTCACAAATATGTATTTAATAAACATGTGTTACATACATAACAGGGTTCATTTCATTGTCAATGCCGCCGATCAAATGAAATTTACCTAATTGCAAATTATATTAGTCCCCTCCACTGGAAAGAAGAACCATCCCAACTGTACCTCGCTTTTAACGTGTGGCTTTGTAGCTCACTTGGTAGTAGCACTGAATTAGTATGTGGGAGGCACGGGTTCGAGTCTCATTCAAGCCCGAAGCATGTCCTGGCTTTAGATAATGGACAAATATCGGGGAATTTCTTTCAAGCCGAATAAAAACTACTCTTCACGTAATTGTAATAAGTGACTGATAATTGCTGTGATACCTCCTCTATCAGGTTGATCAACTCTGTTGATGGAGGACATATCCTGGATTTAGATTAAACATTTATCTATCGTATATTTTTGTTCTGCCATTTTGTTCTGCCCAATGTAAATTTAAAGTTTGCAAAAATTTTTCGTTAAATGTTTTAGACACCCGACATATTTCGAGCCAGTCAATGTTTTCGGATGGTTTGCTAAGCACTCGAAAATCTAAAGTTTCTCACGGCTATCAGGGTCAAATTGTGTTGAAAATACTGAGAAGGTGCTCTCGGTTAGTCATGAAATAGAGACTCCGTCTATAGCATTTTCTATATGTGAACGATAACTACTAACGTGATTGTTCACATCAACATATCTCTTATGATCCTTTTGAATAAAGTAAGACGATTGAACACGTGATGTTGTAAACCAATTATGTCTAAAGCTTGATTTGCATTTTCTGCAATGGTTCAAGTCATGAAATATTGGTGCGTCGTAATCGGTTTTTATGCTAAGTAAATATTAAAGGGCTATAGAGTGTCCTATTCAAGATAAAAATTAGTGATAATAATTTTGAACGACGTTTCGACCTCGCTGAGGTCAATTTAAGCTGATGAAAAGAAAAGTTTTTACATATATATATATACTAAATTCAAGACGTGGGAATGATAAAGGCGATAAAATATGGAAATATGTAAACGCTAGGCGTAAAATTGAAGTGATAAAATTACAAAGGAGACAATACGAATAAATTAATATGAGAGTTGACGAAAGTAAAACTATAAATTATACGAAGATACCGTAAATTATTATAAAAATAGCTTTGCGCGGATTGAGTCTGACTCCTTGTTCAAGCTTGGCCTAATCTCTTTTATAAAAAGTATCTCGTAAATTAGGCAGTCCAGTTTACTTTTGCATTTCTTCAGGATTTTGAAACTGTGATGTAAGTCACTTGGGGTATGCCCCTGCCGCTCTTTAATGTGGTTCCCCATGGAAGACTGAGACGCTTTATGTTCTTCAGCACGTTGGTGGAGGTGCCGGCATGTGTAGCCGACATAGTGTGCATCGCACAGACCACACTTAAAATAATACACAACGCGCTGCTGATTGATGATGTTGGGCTTCTTTTCCTTTAGTTTTAACTCATATCCGATCTTTCTATTAGTGTACACAGGAGAAATGTCAGTTCCAATTTTTCGGCTTAGATCGCCAAGTTGACTTCGTACGGAATTTGCTGATGTTTGGTCCTTAAAAGGAAGTATAATTCGCACGGGTGTTTTTTTCTCGTCAGACGTTTGATTTATCCCTGGATCCCCAGACACTTTATTCGTGACTAAATCATTAATGGTCGAATGCAGTAGTTGAGTTGGGTACTTGAGTCGCGAGGTTTCGGTGAGATGTTCGCACTCTTGGTGAAAAAATTGCCAATTAGATGACAACTTAAAGGCACGATTTAGCATTGTTTTAAGCAATGATTGTTTATATCTTACGTAGACGTGACTCTGATAATGCAATAACGAGATGCTTTTCATAAAAGAAATTAAGCCAAGCTTGAACAAACAGTCAGACTAAATCCGCGCAAAGCTATTTTTATAATAACTTACGGTATCTTCGTATAATTTATAGTTTTACTTTCGTCATTTCTCATATTAATTTATTCGTATTGTCTCCTTTGTAATTTTATCACTTCCATTTAACGCCTAGCGTTTACATATTTCCATCTTTTATCGCCTTTATCATTCCCACGTCATGAATTTAGTACACATATGTAAAAATTTTCCTTTTCATTAGCTTGAAAATAACCTCAGCGAGGTCGAAACGTCGTTCAAAATTATTATCACCATTTTTATATCTTGAAAAGCTTTTCTAAAAAACTACTTATCAAGAGTGTCCTGTGAGAGTAAATAGACATCGGGGCAGGAGGGTTAAGGTTTATTCACTTTTGCGCGGGAAACGTGCAAAATCAGGAACTAGGGGAAAAGAGTTATCCTCTTGTGCGGAACTGACAAAAGAGTAAAGTAGCAAGTCTAGGCATCGTTAAAATTTCCTTTTAATTCCTTTAAAGCAGCTGATTTCTAGATGGAGTTGGAGCTCGGAGAACTATTATTCTTGCACTATCTTTTCGAATGGCTGAGTTTCTAAATGTAAGATTTCCAATTCGATTCTTTTTACAATGCTTACGTTAGAGGAAAAAGGCCTATAAAAGGTGTTCCTCTGACCTGTTTTAAAACTTACTGGGATTGATAATGACTGAAATCAGTTTCGGATAAAAAAAGAACCGTCATTTGAAGATAAAGTTAAATATGTCCTTCTGATCAAGAGGATGTAAACAGTTTATCAGTTATATTCTCCTGGTTTGATACTGTTACCTTGAGGTGAAAATAAGGGCTGAAAGCAGTGCGATTGATAGCTATGAGAGTGGGATTTCTATTAAAATTTGTAAGCAGGCTTTGCATGGCAAATGTGCGTTACATGTGTTATATGAAGGTGAGTCAACTTGGAATTATTGGTGAAGACTCCAGGTAGTAGCTCCTTGATTTGGTGTTTACTTAAATACCTAAGAACTGGAACTAACTAAATTTAAGATCTCTCGTAAATAGGTAATCATGAATCTGAGAGTGTGTCTAGGCTATTGTGTCCTTTTGACCAATTCTTTTTAATTGACTCATAGTAATAAAAAAGATAACATTTAAAAGTGTTATGAAGTCCCTTGATAAACACAAATATTGCAGTAGCAAATCAGTAAATTCATAACATTTTTTAAAACACTAAAATGTTGAGAAAAGAAAGCTTCGTTGGAAATAGAAAATATCTCTATAAGCTTGTTTTTGGATTTCTCAACAAATGGTGCGTTTGGAACGAGGCAAACTTTAGAGGATTGAGGGATGAATTTTATCTTTTCATCCTTATTCTCGGTAATTGGTAACATTTCGCTCACCTGATGGTAATAAAGCTTTATTTGATTCAATGTCCCCCATCAATTGAAATTTACCTAATTACAAATTATATGAGTCCCCTCCACTATAAAGAAGAACCCTCTCAACTGTATCTCGTTTTCAACATGAGGCTCTCTAGCCCGGTTGGTAGTAGCGCTGAATTAGTATGTGGGGGGGCACGGGTTCAAGTCCCGTTCAAGCCTGAAGTATATCCAGGCTTCAGATACTAGACAAATATCAGGGCATTTCTTTCAAGCCGAATAAAAGCTATTCTTCATTTAATTATGGTAAGTGGCTGATAATTGCTGTGATATCTCCTCTATCAGGTTCCATAACTCTGTTGATGGAGGACATATCCTGGGTTCAGGTTAAACATTTTACATACCGTATATTTTTGTCGTGTCATTTTCTTGTGGCCAACGTAAATTCAACTATTGCGATAATGTTCCGTAAAATGTTTTGCACACCTGACATATTTCGAGAGCCAGTCAATGTTTTTGGATGGTTTGCTAAGCATTCGAGAATCTAAAGTTTCTCTCGGCTATCAGAGTCAACTTGTGTTGAAAATACTGAGAAGGTGCCCTCGGTTACTCATGAACTAGAGACTCAATGAATAGGTTTTTCTATAAGTGGACGATAACAACTAACGTGATTGTTCACATCAACACATCTCTTGTGATGCTTTTGAATGAAGTATGACGATTCAACATGTAATATTGTAAACCAGTTTTTTCTAAAGCTTGATTTGTATTAGCTGGAATGGTTCAAGTCATGAAATGTTTTTGCGTCGTAATCGGCTTTATGCTAAGTAAATATTTAAGGGCTACGAGACTTATTAAGCTTGGAGGCGGGAGAGTTGAGTTTTATCATGTAAACAGTTTATTAGTTATATTCTCCTGGATTGATACTATTACCTTGAACTGGGTGAAATTAAGGGCTGAAAGCAGTGGAACTGATAGCTATGAAATTTGTAACTAGGTTTTGGTAAATGTGCGTTACATGTTTTACATACAGGTAAGTCAGCTTGGAGTTGTTAGTGAAGACTCCAGGTGGTAGTTCCTTGATTTGGCTTCCCCATAACAACCTAAGAAATTGACATGACTGAGTTTAAAAAAAGAAAACTTCATTCGAAATATAAAATAACCCCAAACTTGTTTTCATATTTCTGAACACATGACACGTTGGGGACGAGGCAAACTTTAGAGGGCTCAAGAATGAGTTTTCCCTTTTCAAGCTTATTTACGGCAATTGCTAAATTTTTAGCAATTGCCTAATTACAAGTTGTATGAGTCCTCTCCACCAGAAAGGTAAACCCTCTCAACTGTACCTCGCTTCCAACGTGTGGCTCTGGTGCTCACTTGGTAGTAGCGCTTAATTAGTGTCTGGGAGGCACGGGTTCTAATTCCGTTCAAGACTGAAGTATATCTAGGCTTCAGATAATAGACAAATATCAGAGCATTTCTTTCAAGCTGGCCAAAAGCTATTCAGGTTGCTAAAGTCTATCAATGGTGGACATATCCTGGATTTAGGTTAAACATTTTTTCTATCGTATATTTTTGTTGTGTCATTTTCTTCCAGCCAACGTGAATTTAAATTTTGCAATAGTTTTTCGAAAAATGTTTTGGACACCTGACATATTTCGAGAGCCAGTCAATGTTTTTGGATGGTTTGCTAAGCACTTGAGAATCTAAAGTTTCTCACGGCTATCAGAGTCAACTTGTGTTGAAAACACTGAGAAGGTGCGACAAAAAAAAGACATTTTAAGTCCTTTAGAGCAACTGGGGTGTAGATGGAGCTTGAGTTCGGAGAACTATAATTCTGACACCATCTTTTAGAATGGCCGAGTTTCCGAATATAAGAAGCCCAACTCGATTATTTTTACATTGCTTGCGTTAGGGGAAAAAGGCCTATGTAAGGTGTTCCTCTGACCTGCTTTAAAACCTATAGGGATTAATAGTGACTAAAATCAGATTGTGATAAACAAAATCGTAATTTGAGGTTAAAGTTAAATATGTCCTTTTGATCAAGAGGATATAAACAGTTTATTTGTTATAATCTCCTGGATTGATACTGTTACTTTGAACTGGGTGAGATAAACGCTGAAAGTAGTGCAGTTGATAACTAAGAGAATGGGATTTTTATTAAAATTTGGAACCAGGTATTGGTAAATGTGCGGGTTGAAGAATGAAGTTTCTCTTTTTAGGCTTATTTCGGCAATTGATAATTTTTTTTTTTTCTGGCTAGCGTAAATTCAAACTCTGCGATAATTTTTTGTAAAAATGTTTTCGACACCCGACATATTTCGAGAACCGGTCTATGTTTTTCGGGCTGATTTGCTAAGCACTCAAGAAGCTAGAGTTTTTTTCGGCTCAAAAACGTCAACTTATATTGAAAGTACTGAGAAGGCGCTCTCGGTTTCACGGTTATGAAATAGAATTTCAATCAATAGCATTTTCTATACATGGACGATAAGTATTGACGTATTGTTCACAGCAACATATCTCTTGTAATCCTTTTGAATAAAGTAAGAGGATTGAACATGTGATATTGTAAACCAGTTTTTTCTAAAGCTTGATTTGTATTAGCTGGAATGGTTCAAGTCATGATGTTGTTGCGTCATAATCGGGTTTTATGCCAGGAGGGAGGGTTGATGTTTATTAATTTTTGAACGGGAAAAGTGCGAAACAAGGAACTATGGGAAAACAGTTATCCACAGGTGAGGAACTGACTAGTGTAATACGTCTAAGCATCGTTAAAAAAAATTTAAGTCCTTTAATTAAAGTAACTGAAGCCTGGATGGAGCTGGAGTTCGGGGAACTATAATTCTGACACCATATCATCTTTTCGAATGGCTGAGATTTTGAATATCACAAGTCCAAGTCGATTATTTTTTACATTGTTTGCGTTAGGGGAAGCCCCTTGCGAAACCATGCAGGAACTAGGGAAAAAGAGTTATCCTCTGGTGCGGGACTGACAATAGAGTAGGGTAGTAAGTCTAAACATCATTTTAAAAGTTTTTTTAATTCCTTTAAGGCAACTGAAGTCTAGACGAAGCAGGAGTTCGGAGAACTATAACTCTGACACCATCTTTTCGAATGGCTGAGTTTCTGAAGGTAAGAAGGTTAATGTGATTATTTTTTACGTTGCTTCAGCTAGGGGAAAAGCTTTCGAAAGGTGTTCCTCCGACCTGTTTTAAAACTTACTGGGATTCTAATGATTAAAATCAGATAAAAAAGAACCATCTCGTTCAAGCTTATTTACGGAAAAGGCTAAATTTTTAGAAATTACCTAATTACAAGCTATGAGTCCCCTCCACTAGAAAGGTAAACACTCTCAACTGTACCTCGCTTCCAACGTGTGTCTCTGGTGCTCACTTGGTAGTAGCCCTTAATTAGTGTCTGGGAGGCACGTGTTCGAATTCCGTTCAAGCCTGAAGTATATCCAGGCTTCAGATAATGGACAAATATCAGGGCAATATTTTCAAGCTGACCAAAAATCTATTCAGGTTGCTTAAGTCTATCAATGGTGGACATATCCTGGATTTAGGTTAAACATTTTCTCTATCGTATATTTTTGATGTGTCATTTTCTTCCGGCCAACGTGAGTTTAAATTTTGCAATAATTCTGCTAAAAATGTTTTCGACACCTGACATATTTCGAGAGCCAGTCAATATTTTTGAATGGTTAGCTAAGCACTCGAAGCACTCGAGAATCTAAAGTTTCTCACGGCTATTAGAGTCAACTTGTGTTGAAAATACTGATAAGGTGCGACAAAAAAAAAACCTTTTATGTCCTTTACAACCACTGAGGTGTAGATGGAGCTTGAGTTCGGAGAACTATAATTCCGACACCATCTTTTAGAATGGCCGAGTTTCCGAATATAAGAAGTCCAACTCGATGATTTTTACATTATTTGCGTTAGGGGAAAAAGGCCCAAGTAAGGTGTTCCTCTGACCTGCTTTAAAACCTATAGGGATTAATAATGAGTGAAATAAGATTGTGATTAAAAAAAACCGTAATTTGAGGATAAAGTTAAATATGTCCTTTTGATCAAGAGGATATAAACAGTTTATTGGTTATAGTCTCCTGGATTGATCTTGTTACCTTTAACTGGGTGAAATAAGGGCTGAAAGTAGTGCAATTGATAATTAATAGAATGGGATTTTTATTAAAATTTGGAACCAGGCATTGGTAAATGTGCGGATTGAAGAATTATGTGTCCAAAACATTTTTGTAAAAACGTTTTGGACACCCGACATATTTCGAGAGCCAGTCCATGTTTTTCGGGCTGGTTTGCTAAGCACTCAAGAAGCTAGAGTTTTTCTCAGCTCAACAACGTCAACTTGTATTGAAAATACTGAGAAGGCGCTCTCCGTTTCACAGTTATGAAATAGAAATTCAATCAATAGCACTTTTTATACATGGACGATAAGTATTGACGTATTGTTCACAGCAACATATCTCTTGTAAATCCTCTTGAATAAAGTAAAAGGATTGAACATGTGACATTATAAAGCAATTATTTCTAAAGCTTGATTTGTATTAGCTGGAATGGTTCAAGTCATGAAATGTTGTTGCGTCATAATCGGTTTTAATGCCAGGAGGGAGGGTTGATGTTTATTTATTTTTGACCGAGAAAAGTGCGAAACAAGGAACTATGGGAAAACAGTTATCCACTGGTGAGGAACTGACTAGTGTAATAAGTAGAGTAGTGTAGTAAATCTTAACATCATTTTAAAAGTTTTTTTAATTCCTTTAAAGCAACTGAAGTCTAGACGAAACAGGAGTTCGGAGAACTATAACTCTGACACCATCTTTTCGAATGGCTGAGTTTCTGAAGGTAAGAAGGCTAATGTGATTATTTTTTACATTGCTTCCGTTAGGGGAAAAGTTTTCGAAAGGTGTTCCTCCGACCTGTTTTAAAACTTACTGGGATTATAATGATTAAAATCAGATAAAAAAGAACCATCTCGTTCAAGCTTATTTACGGAAAAGGCTAAATTTTTAGAAATTACCTAATTACAAGTTATATGAGTCCCCTCCACTAGAAAGGTGAACCCTCTCAACTGTACCTCGCTTCCAACGTGTGGCTCTGGTGCTCACTTGGTAGTAGCGCTTAATTACTATCTGGGAGGCACGGGTTCGAATTCCGTTCAAGCCTGAAGTATATCCAGGCTTCAGATAATGGCCAAATATCAAAGCGTTTTTTTTCAAGCTGAACAAAAGCTATTCAGGTTGCTAAAGTCTGGTAATGGTGGACATATCCTGGATTTAGGTTAAACATTTTATCTATCATATATTTTTGCTGTGTCATCTTCTTCCGGCCAACGTGGATTTAAATTCTGCAATAGTTTTCTCGAAAAATGTTTAGGACACCTGACATATTTCAATGGAGCCAGTCAATGTTTTTGGATGGTTTGCTAAGCACTCGAGAATCTAAACTTTTTCTCGGCTATCAGAGTCAACTTTGTGTTGAAAATACTGAGAAGGTGCTCTCGGTTTGTCATGAAATAGACATTCAGTCAATAGCTTTCTCTGTACGTGGATGATAACTACTAACGTGATTGTTCACATCAACATATCTCTTATGATGCTTTTGAATAAAGTAAGACGATTGAACATGTGATGTTGTAAACAAGTTTTTTCTAAACCTCGATTTTTATTAGCTGGAATGGTTCAAGTCATGAAATGTTGTTGCATCGTAGTCGGTTTTTAAGCCAAGTAAATATTAAAGGGCTATGAGACTATATAGCTTTGGGGGAGGGAAAGTTGAGGTTATTTATTTTTGCACGGCAAAAAGTGAGAAACCAGAAACATGGGGAAAAGAGTTATCCCCTGGTGTGGAACCGACAAAAGAGTAGTGTAATAAGTCGAAGCATCATGAAAAAGGACACACGTTTTAAGTACTTTAGAGCAACTGAGGTCTAGATGGAGCTTGAGTTTGGAGAACAATAATTCTGACACCATCTTTTAGAATGGCTGAGTTTCCGAATGTAAGAAGTCCAACTCGATCATTTTTTACATTGCTTGCATTAGGGGAAAAGGGCCCATGAAAGGTGTCTCTCTGACCTGTTTTAAAACCTACAGGGATTATTAATGACTGAAATCAGATTATGATAAAAAAGAAAAAGAAACGTAATTTGAAGATAAGTTACATATGTCCTTTTAATCACGAGGATATAAACAAGTTATTGCTTTATTGGTTATAATCTCCTGAATTGATACTGTTACCTTGAACTGGGTGAAATAAGGGCTGAAAGTAGTGCAATTGATAACTAAGAGAATGAGGTTTTTATCAAAATTTGGAACCAGGCTTTGGTAAATGACTATGTACGGGTTGAAGAATGAATTTCCTCTTTTCAGGCTTCTTTTCGGCAATTGCTAAGATTTTTAGCTGACCTGCTAGTAATAAAGCTTTATTTGATTGTCAATACCGCCGATGAAATGAAATTTACCTAATTACAAATTCTCCCCTCTACGAGAAAGAAGAACCTCCTCAACTGTACCTCGCTTTCAACGCGTGGCTCTTTAGCTCAGTCGATAGTAGCGCTGGGAGGCACGAGTTCGAATCCCGTTTAAGCCTAAAGTATATCCAGGCTTCAGATAATGGACAAATATCAGAGCAATTCTGTCAAGCAGAATAAAATCTGTTCTTCATGTAATTATTATAAAGGACTCATAATTACTAT
This sequence comes from Stylophora pistillata, assembly GCF_964205215.1. Taxonomy (NCBI): domain Eukaryota; kingdom Metazoa; phylum Cnidaria; class Anthozoa; order Scleractinia; family Pocilloporidae; genus Stylophora; species Stylophora pistillata. The sequence continues at coordinate 28,790,980 of NC_142523.1, forward strand.
AATAGCTTCTCTATCAGGTTCCTAAAGTCTGTGTATGGAGGACATATCCCGGATTTAGGTTAAACATCCCGGACAAGGAAAATTTCAATTTTTCGATAACTTTCCGTAAAATGTTTTGGACACCCGACATATTTCGAGAGTCAGTCAATGTTTTTGAGTGGTTTACAAGGCACTCAAGAAGCTAGCGTTACTCTCGGCTATTGCCTTGCGCGACTCCTACGCTTCTCAGGTTTGTGCATAGCAACCTCCCGCGTACATCCAAAACTCAATACATACATACATACATACATACCTTAATTGACCACTCCCCATGGGGGCTTTTCAGGGCCAATTCCCACCCAGTAACCACCCCAGGGGAGGACATCCATCACACAGTAATCTCGTGCGTGGGAAATTAACGTCTCCTACCCCTAACCCTGCAGGAGACGGAACCTCCATTTATTCCTCCCTATCCGAGAAGACTAGAGTATCTAACCATTTCTTGATATAGAAAGGTAGCATATTCTTCTCACTTGTTTTAAGACCTTGAGTGTTGGTCCGGCCGGGGCTCGAACCCTCGACCTCCCGCACAACAGTCCAGCGCTCTATCCATTGAGCTAACTGGGAGGCAATAGTGTGCGCTATGGTGTTCACCATTTGTTAAATTTGATTTTCAATCTCCGGGTTAAAAGAAAATGTTTCATGGCGAATTCATAGACTAATGACGTGCAGAAACATTAACCCACTTTTTCGACGATAACCTGTTTTAAATGATCTATTATCTGCACTTTTAAAAATATTTGAAGGATAATGAACACATATTCCCGTTTGACTTGACAATATGCCAGGATATTTGTTTTTTTAATAACATAAGTTGTTCCTTGAAGCTCGCAGTTTCCCTCTAGCCTCACTCTCTGCTGATGTTTTTAAACACACAAATATCGGAGCATTCTTCGGGCCCTACGGAAGTTATTGTATATATAATTATCATGTATGACTGATGGTCGCTTTGCTTTGGAAGACTTCAGATGGTAGCTCCTGCATATGGTTGTCTCAAGTCTGTAGTTGGAGGGCATATCCTGGATTTAGGTTCAACAGTTTATCATTCATGTATATTTCTTTGTGTCAATTTCTGTCTGGAAAGAGAAAATTTCCATTTTTCCTATAATTTTCTATAAAAAGCTTTGGACACCCGATACATTTTGAGAGCCAGTCCATGTTTAGCAATTTATGTGATCGTTTACAGCACCAGGACTATTTTGATTTTTGCTACTACTTCTGATCAGTTCTACCCGCGCTACTACTTCCAACCCGTCTTCATAAGCAAGACACTGGTTGCATGGTATTGCATAACAGTTTTGTCAGCGGATAGTACAGGTCCAAGTCATGAGATTGTGTGACGGTTCCATTGGCTTTTGTGTGTCACGCAGATATTTAAGAGTCAAAGAGGGGAGAAGGGAGGAAGAAGCTGGAGTTTATCTATCGTCTTATACAAATAGACTCAAATTTCCTTTTGAATGGCTTTGTTTTGAACCCTGCAACGTTCGTTAAAGGCGTCTCTCTGAACAGTAGTGTGAAATATGAACGGATAAATGCATTACTTACAATACAGTTAACTCAGTGTTGTTATCGAAGACTCCAGGTGTTAACCCTTTTATTTGATTGAAATTAAAGTAACTACGAACAGGATATATTCTTGATCTAATGTATTTTCTGGGTTATTAAAACTAGGCTATTTAAACTCTAATACAGTTTAAGAGACCACATCTTGCTTTCATTACGTAAGGTAAATAATCTAAACTTACTTCCGGGTAACTTACTAAGGCTTCCGGTAACCAGCAATTTTTCAAGCACATAAGAATAATTAGCTTTTAAGCTTTAATCCTCATTGTATGTTTCATGAGCCCTTGGGTAATTAGAATTTGGAACCAAAATTTTGTAACTACGCGAGCTGAGATGTTTTATAGATGTACTTGGATCTGCATAAGTCACTTAAAAATGTGTGTCTTGGAATAAGCAATGCATGTTTTTTACTCACAGTCGAATTAACTTGGTGTTGTAGCTGAAGACTCCACGTGGTAGCTCTGCCATCTGAATGCTAAGTACCTACGCAAAGGATATACCAATAATTATAGGTTTACATAAGTTTGTGAACCAATCAGAGTCAACTCGCAATCAGAGTCAACTTGCGTTTGAAATACTAGGAAAAGTGCTCTAGGTTCATCATGAATTAGAGACTCAATCAATAGCGTTTTCTATACGGGGATGATAATTACTAATGTAATTATTCACATCAACATATTTGGTGTGATCCTTGCAGCTTGTTTGTATTCTGACAGTCATCCATTGAAAGTTTTACTAGTCTTGCTGATAATGAAGTAAGACGATTGAACATATAATATTTGTCCTTGAACATAAGTTGTTTCTTGAAGCTCGAAGTTTTCCCCGAGCCTCACTCTTTGTTCATTTTTCGGATTAAATAACGGACAAACATCGGAGAATTTCTTCCTGCTAAATGAACGCTAATGGTCATATAATTATGATAAATGATTGGTAATAGCTGTCTATTGAAACAATTCATGTGTTAGCTCCTCTATCAGGTTCTCTCAAGTCTGCAGATGGAGGATTTATCCTGGATGTAGGTTGAACGTTTGATCTCATTTGCTTTTCTTCTGTATTTTCTATATGGCTAAGAAAAACTTAAAATTTTGCGATAAAATGTTTTGACAACAGATACAGTTCGAGAGCCATTTAATGTTTAGCCAGTAATGTGATGGTTTACAGCACCCTTACTATTTTCACTCTCGCCCCTATTTGTAAGCAATAGTACCAGTCCTACTAGTTCTAACCCGTGTTCCTGAAGCAAGACACTGACCAAATAATATTCTATAACAGTTTTGTCCCCGACCAAGTTTGCACTCGCCTTACAGATAGAAGTCATGAGATTTTGTGACGGTTCCATATACTTTTTTTTGCCGCGCAGATATTTAAGAGTCAAAGTGGGAAGGAGGGAGGAGGTAGTTAGAATCTATCTTATTTGCTACACCTGTTAAGTTCAAATTTCTTTTTCAATGGCTGAGCTTTGAACCCTCCAAGGCTCGGTAAAATGCATGTATAAACAACAGCCTCCATTGGGCGGGAAAATATGCTCGTACATTTGTTCTTAAACACTTTCTGTTCTTCTCAAGCGAGTGGTGGAGTCTGTATTACTCCCTTAAACATGCAAGATCTTTAACCCAAACTATGAAAAGATGAAACGGAACGACTTTCTTAGTGATCAGCACGGGTCGAGTCGATCCATGCAAATCATGTCGATTCGTCAACATTGAATACCTCAAGTTAACGCTTACTTCTGTATTGTCTACTTCTGTGATTTGTCAACACTGAATACCCCAAGTCAACGCTTAAGTAGGTATTGTCTTCTTTTGGTAATCTTTCTGTTTTCTTGCTCCAAGGAGAGACTAATGAATAGTCTGAACAATGCATTTATTAAGTGTTTTATCCGAGAAGCGCTGACGGTCAATGCCATGGAAATAAGATTTCCGTCGTTCGTGATCATTATTTCCTGCTCTTTATCCTGCCCCATGAAAACGCCAATGGATATCTTGTCTAATATTTAGAATATTGACCACGATTGGGTCATTTGAGGCAATTCAGTTATTGGAGCCGTTTGGATCATTTGAGGAAATTGAGCTTATTGGGTGCTCTCAGGCAGTTGGGTCACTTGCACTAATTGGGTCGAACAGCGATTAACCAAGCGGCGGTAAACGCGAGAAAATGCATGCCTTGCACGAATTCACCGTTGCAGAAAAAATCGGGAAATGCATGCTTTTGACTGGCTAACTCCAGTCAACATAACGTTAGAATACGCAAGACGGCTGTAAATGGCAGAATATATGTTATTTTACCAAGGTTAACGGAAGAGCAATAAATGGTAAAACGCCGGAAAATGCGTTTCAACGAATTTTCTCGAATTCACCATCCCGGAAAAGTGTTGGAAAATGCATGCTTTCGACTGAAAAACTCATGTGAACATTTTGTTCACCGGGCGAAAAGATAGTTGCGAACAAAAGAAGATATGACATTTTCTGTGCGTTATACGAATGGCAAACACAGGAAAACGTTAGGTATTCCTCTATTTTACACACATTCAACTTCCCACAAAATATGTGTTTTGAGGCGTTAATTCCGGTGAATACGTTGTTGTTCACTCTGAAAATGCCAATGAACAAAAGGAAAACAAGCTGTTTGCTGTGCGTTAACCGAGAGGTTAATGCCGGAAAATAACTTGTTTATCAGCATTTACCGTGCGTTAACCGAGCGGCTAATGCCGGAAAATAAGTTGTTTACCAGCATTTACCGCCAAGGAAAACTCCTGAATAATAAAACGAATACTGGGATTCACCGATGCGAAAATGTCGGATTTTCCGTATGAAAAACACGGGTAAACGTTAGTAAAATGCCGCGTTTTCCGTGAATTCAATCATTGTTTACAGGTGAACGCCAGTTTTTTGCTGTATGAGTCTTTGCAGGTGCATTGATTGCAGACAAAAAGTCCATATGCATTATTTTGCTCGCTATGAATAACAAAGCCTATTTTAGTAGCTACAAAAAAATTTTCCCTGGACTTTTGGTCTGTTCGAAGTTGAAATTTCACTTTCAGAGTCAGTTTGTGGTTAACATAACGTGTGCCGAAGCTTAACATTGAACAGAAACCCAATGGTGTTTATAAGGTAGCAATTTTTTAGCGAAATAATCGTTCCGAAAACTATATTAACTCTTGTCATACGTTAGGGGAAAGACCTCACAAAAGTTGTTCCTCTGACCTGTTTTGAAAATTGGTGGGATAGTTAACGATTGAAATCACATTTCTGTTGAAATATCCTATATATCCTAAACAATCCATCCAATATTAACTTATGAACGTCTTACTTACAGTTCAGTCAACTCCGAGTTGTTATTGAAAACTCCAGCTGGTAGCTTTTTGATTTGATTTCCATTTAAGTACCTAAGAAATGAACAAAACTGGACCTAAGATCGCTCCTTAGTGAATAATCATGATTCCTACAGTGAGTCTATTTTATTTTCCCTTTTGCCCATTTTTTCCGATTAATCTGGGTTAGATAAACTAACGGGCTCTCTGATCACAGAAGAGTTTCTTATTATTCTTATTTTTTTCTGTCGTGACCTTCTGTACAAAGGAGGATGCATAGCTGTTGGAAAAAAGAAATGATGACAAATGTTCCTTTTCCTTGGAGATGACTGACAGTTTTGTCACAAGGCGCTTCGCCCGGTCAGACAATACCGCGTTCCACTGATCAAGGGTGGTGTCAATCATACGCTAAGTACTAGTCAGTGTGATTTGGTTTTCTGTAGACACTGCATTCTTTTCAGGCGTCTGTTTGGTTCCTTCATAACTGACATGTCAAGAAAGGCGATGTTAGAGTGAGTCTATGTTGTTTTTCCTTTTCAACATTTTTTTTGTTTAAATTGGGTTAGATAAAATAAACTAGGAATGGGTTTAAAATACCATTAAAAAGTGTCATTAAGTCCCCTTATATTGTTGCTTAGCTTTTCTCGATATCTGGAGAAAAGGGGAAGTTGCATTTTTCCTCCTTAGGATGGTTTATCTTCTACTCTGCCAAGGATGTGGGACTGAGCAATTCTTGAAACTGCGGAAAATATCTGCACGCTTGATACATTTAGAAAGTTATGGTCTATGATGTCTTGTACGTGATGTTGTAAACCAGTTATGTCTGTTAGAATACATGCCCGGATATTCCGAGCACCCACACTTAAGTTAATTAACAGTTGCCCCAGATTAGAATACACCACAACGTACTACTGCTCACCTGCAAATTTCCTTTGTGGTAAATGCCTAAAATGATTATCGTTTCGTTCTAATTACGCCTATCTAAAAACCTGTATATAATATGATTCACTATGAGAAATAAATCAGTTATTACTCCTAGCATTGGTTGATGTGCCATTTTGTGTAACTACTATGGCGACATCGAACTCTTGGAACCTAACAGGTTATGGGCCCAGGAGAACACTCCTGTTTGACGGGGATGACAGTAAATACGAGCTATGGGAGGTAAAGTTTTTGGGATACATGCGCCTTCAGAAGCTGTACAATGTGGTCGTTCCCCCAGAAAGCGAAACGACAGCCCCCAGTGCTGAAAAGAAAGCGCATGCCTTCGCCGAACTAGTTCAGTGTTTGGACGACAGAAGCTTGTCCCTCGTCATAGGGGAAGCCAACAACGATGGGAGGAAAGCTTTGCGCGTGCTGCGAGAGCACTACCAAGGGAAAGGAAAGCCCAGAATCATTGCCCTCTACACAGAGCTGACTTCGCTTCGTATGAATGACGGAGAGACCACCACGGACTACATTATTAGGGCGGAGACCGCGGCAACTGCTCTGAAGGCAGCGGGGGAGGTGATCAGCGATAGCTTACTGGTAGCTATGGCACTAAAAGGTCTTCCTAGCAGCTACAGGGCTTTTGCTACTGTAGTTATGCAGAGAGAAAAGCAAATGACCTTTGCTGAGTTTAAGACAGCCCTTCGAAGCCATGAGGAAAACGAGCGATGTTGCCGTAGTGAAAGCGACGGTGTTATGCTGGCTAACGCGTTCAAGGCGCTCCCAGCGAAGTTCCAAGGAAACTGTTATAAATGTGGCAAAAAGGGGCACAAAACTGTAAACTGTTACTCCCATAAAGTAGTGGATAAATGGTGCCAACAATGCCGGACTAAGTCCCACAACACTAAAGAGTGCCGAGTACGGAAGACCGATGCAGCGAAAACAGCCGCGGAACCCCAAAGAAAGAGGGAAATATCAAAGAACATGGACTCCGTTGAACATTATTTTACTTTCACCGTTAAAGACCAAAGTGGTCTAGGTAAGAAACAGCAAAATAGTTTACTTTTCGATTCGGGAGCTACTAGTCATATAGTAACTGAGGAATCTAAGTTTGTAAAGTTTGACTTAGACTTTAAAGCAAAGGATCATGTTGTTGAGCTCGCCGATGGAAGTAAGGCTAACGTAGTTTTGGGGAGGGGAGAAGCTAAGGTTAAGTTATATGACATTAACGGTAATTTGCATGATGTTATCCTTAACAACGCTCTGTATATCCCGTCCTACACTCAGAATATTTTTTCTGTTTCCGCGGCGGCAGAAAGAGGGGCTAGCATAAATCTTAACAGGAAAGAAAAATATTTCAAAGCACCGGATGGCACAAAGTTCGAGATCGAGCAAAAGGGGCGGTTGTACTATTTGAATAGCATTTCATCCTCCCACAACAATGCAAGCTCTTTGATGGAGTGGCATAAAATTATGGGCCATTGTAATTTTCAGGATTTACGAAAATTATCTAATGTTGTTGACGGCATGAGAATCAAGGATGACAAAATATGCGAGTGTGCGGTTTGCACGCAAGGTAAAATGTGTCAATTTCGGAACCGGAAACCCGATGAAAGAGCTAAAGCAGCATTAAATTTTGTCCACTGTGATCTGGCTGCTCCAATCAGTCCGGAGGCCAGAGATGGTTTCAAGTATACATTCTGTTTCATGGATGACTATACTGGAATCATTATGGTTTATTTTCTTAAGCAGAAAAGTGACACAGTAGAGGCCACAAAGAAATTCCTGGCTGACACAGCCCCGTATGGCAAGATAAAGCGCATTAGGAGCGACAACGGAGGCGAATTTTCGAACAAAGCGTTCCGATCGTTATTGCGCGAAAACACCATAAAACACGAGACATCCTGCCCCTACTCACCGCATCAAAATGGATCGGCGGAACGGGCATGGCGCAGTCTTTTTGAAATGGCCAGATGCCTTTTGTTAGAATCAAAATTGCCAAAACAATTTTGGACATACGCGCTAATGACTTCCGCCCATATCAGAAATCGATGTTTCAACGCGAGATTAGGCAAAACTCCCTACGAAGCGCTTGTAGGCAACAGACCGGATATTAGCCACATGCAAGTTTTTGGCTCCACTTGCTATGCTTATGTTCAAAATGCAAAGAAGCTAGAAGCGCGTAGCAAGCAAGGTATCTTTGTAGGCTATGACAAGGAAAGTCCATCTTACCTAGTGTATTTCCCGGAATCAAACAAAATTGAGCGGGTAAGATGTGTAAAATTTTTCCGAACTGACAACTCGCCACATTTTGATGAGGACGCTCTACGACCAGCTGTTGACCCGACAAAACTGACAGAGGGGGAACATGATGAAGTGACTAGTAACTCAACTGAGACAGAGGGTCAGAGCCCCGGTGAGAAATCTGATAACGGTGAAAATGACAAACGCTACCCCCCACGAACCCGTAACAAACCCCAACACTTAGAAGACTATGTTTTAGCCACTGACTCAGACGATGATATTAACGTCAAAGTAGATTACTGTTATAGAGTTTCAAACATTCCGACAAGTTACGAAGAAGCCATAAACTCTATCGAGGGGATGAAATGGCAAAAGGCCATGAGCGACGAAATGACTGCAATTCGAGACAATGACACTTTCGAATTAGTCACGCCACCTGCGGGTAGAAAAATTGTCGGTGGCCGCTGGGTGTTTGCAGTGAAGGTTGGCCCGGACGGTGGGGAGACCCACAAAGCTCGATATGTAGCTAAGGGTTATTCGCAAACTGCTGGAATTGACTACCACGAAACCTTTGCTCCAACCGCACGGATGAGTTCAGTTCGACTACTTATGCAGCAAGCCGTGCAAACAGGCATGATCATTCATCAAATGGATGTAAGATCAGCCTATCTTAATGCACCAATCGGTGAATGCGAAGTTTTCATGCAACAACCAAAAGGTTTTGAAGAAGTCGGAGAAAATGGCGAAAAATTAGTTTGTAGATTGAAAAAGTCCTTATACGGTCTTAAGCAGAGTGGCCGAAACTGGAACAACATGCTTCATAATTATTTGTGCGAAGAAAAATTTGTTCAATCAGCCGCAGATTCCTGTGTTTACACTCACAATTCCGAGACAGAAGGTCGTGTTATTATAATTGTTTGGGTCGACGATCTAATTATTTCCGCAACAAATTTACCATTGCTAGAGCAGGTAAAAGGCGCTTTGAGTAATAGATTTAAAATGAAGGCCCTCGGCCCACTTGCATGGTTTTTAGGCACGGAGTTTAGATGCAGCGAAGAGAGTATTGAAATAAACCAGACGCAATACATCGATAAGATTTTAAAGAAATTTGAGATGTCCGACTGCAAACCTAAATCGGTCCCATGTGCCACAGGGATAGAAAAAGAAAGCGAGGATTCGCGCACATTAAGCGATCCCAGATTATACAGAGAAATTGTTGGTAGTCTTATTTACGTTATGACAGGTACTAGACCTGACTTGTGTTATGTTGTAACTAAACTTTCACAGAAGATGTCTTGCCCCACTGAATCAGACCTCAGTGTGGCCAAGCACGTGCTAAGGTATTTAAAAGGCACGCGTGCAAAAGGCCTAACATTTTGCAAATCAAGATCAGCATTGAAGTTAGTTGGATTTTGTGATGCTGATTGGGGAGCGTCTGTAAAAGATAGGCGCAGCATTACTGGGTATAATTTTCAGCTATCTGTAAAAGGCCCTTTAATTTCATGGAAAAGTCGCAAGCAGCCAACTGTTGCACTTTCGACTTGCGAAGCTGAGTATATTAGTCTAGCGAACGCAGTTCAAGAGGCGAAATTCCTCAAACAGTTATGTAGTGATATGAATGTAGTGATCGATAACGTACTTATTAAAGTTGACAATCAAGGAGCGATCAATCTAGCTAAGAACCCTGTAAATCATCAGAGGTCAAAACATATCGACATTAAGTACCACTTTATTAGATCTGAAGTACTGAATGGAAATGTAAATTTAGAGTATGTTGCAACGCAAGATAACGTAGCAGACATCTTCACAAAACCTGTAACTAAAGTTACGTTACAAAAGTTCACAGGCATTATTCTAGGTAGTTAGATTGTTATGCTCGCAACGTCCGAGCAAGAGGGGGTGTTAGAATACATGCCCGGATATTCCGAGCACCCACACTTAAGTTAATTAACAGTTGCCCCAGATTAGAATACACCACAACGTACTACTGCTCACCTGCAAATTTCCTTTGTGGTAAATGCCTAAAATGATTATCGTTTCGTTCTAATTACGCCTATCTAAAAACCTGTATATAATATGATTCACTATGAGAAATAAATCAGTTATTACTCCTAGCATTGGTTGATGTGCCATTTTGTGTAACTACTATGGCGACATCGAACTCTTGGAACCTAACAATGTCTAAGGCTTGATTTGTACCAGCTTTAATAATTTAGGTCATAAATTATAATCACATCCCCATCAGCTTCTGTCTCAAGCAGATATTACTAAAAGACTATGGAGTGCCCTAAGAAAATAAATAGTTACTGGGGCGAGGGGGCTGAAATTTATCTATTTTCGCAAGGGAGAGGAGAAAAACAAGGAACTGGGAAAAACAGTTACCCCTGGTGTCGGATTGAGATAAGAGTACCGAGTACTCCACTTGTACTATTATGAATAAGGAGATTGTATGGTCATATCTGGGAAAACCTATCAGATATTAACGCCTGAGTGTGTTATGTACAGGTGAGTCTACTCGGAGCTGTTATTGAAAACTCCAGATGTAACTCCTTGATTGGGTTCTATACAAGTAACGAAATTGACAAAGCTGAATAGGTAATCATAGTTCTCAGAGTGCGGTTTATGTCACTGTGTTCTTTTGAGCATCATTTTTCAATTTGGTCAGAAAAAATTTAACTAGGAATGGCTGGACCTGGAGTTCTTAGGAGTAGAGCTCTGACATGATCTTTTCGAATGGCCGAGTTTCTGCAGTTCAGCAATTCCATTATAAAGCTCATAAGAATGGAAGATTATGCTACTATCTTTATTGGGAAGCACTGGATAAGTTATGGTAATTGATTTCCTGTAAAAATAAAAGGGAGGGGATGGCATAACATTTTCTGATAAAAACTTGAGTTCAACCCGTTATGTACATGGATAGATATGATACTTGTACACGTAACATTCGCGAATTTTATGGTTGCGTTTGGTAGGGATGTCCTAGATACTTTCCAGATCGCGGTTAAGTCTGGTGAACATCCCGATCGCACCGTAGGAGAGCTTTGGGAACTCACCCATGGTAAGAATTCACGCGGTGTGGCACTTTCCCAAAGAACAAAGAGTCAAGAGACGTTTTGCCAATTGTGTCAACATCTGGCTGAAAATTAATCAAGAGGCTAGTCCTTGACCATCGTGGGTGACAATGCGAGAATTCAAGGCCCGGTATGTGCGAGAGTATAAGGAGTGAGAGAAAATCAAGTTAGTTTCTGAGCAGATTCAGAAGAACCCAGGTCGTAAAACGGTGGCTTTACTGATGTTAAACTCCTTCTGGGGCAAGTTTGGGGAACGCCTCGACAAATCCACAACCCAACAAATCACAGCTCCACACGAACTGTTTCAACCAGTGAACAACGCTCTCCTGAACATACTATGTGCTCCTATTTCGTCTTAACTATCGGCGATAAAGGAGGAGAAGCAAAAGGATACGGAAACTTAAGAACCTTGTGCAGATCACTTGGTAAGTATGACAAGGCCTGAGAGTGTCAGGAGGAAGTACACTCGATCAGAATAGAAATCGGCGAAAAATAGGGAAGCGGGAAGCCACGGAAACTTACTGAACTATGAGATCGTGCTTATAAATGTCTGGCACGAAATTAAGCGCCCTCTTCCAGATGAGAGACGCAATGTAGATGCAGCCACGCTTTTTCAGAGAAGCCTCCAGTAAAGAAGTCAAAACTGTGAAACTAGTCAGACAATACGGACTGCCGGGTCTTTAACAAGCGGGTAGTGAACAGAAAGACTTTCATTTCGTATCCTTATGGATATGCACGAGTGAGTTTGGACGAAGATGTGGACATGAGCAATGTAGATACGTTAATAAATTAGTAAGATAAAGAAACAATGCTTCGATTATATGTTTTCAGTTTTTTTAAAAAAATCGTGCCCGAGAGATTGAAGTTTTACAGCTCGAACGACGTTTGAGTGTGGTAAGGAAAGTGATATTCACGTTGCCATTGGTGGAATCTACGTTTGACCATTTAGCGTCATTTTTGCCGGAGAACGTTTAATAATGAGGTTTATTAATTATGGGTTGATTGCTCATTTCACAACCTCAGTGGTTTCTTAGCTTGAATAATTTTCTTTGCTATTTGCTCCATCAAGGTCGTCTTGCCCGCCAAGTTGCTGACAGCTTTCACCATCTTGTCATCACCAACGCACTTGTTTTATAAACTCTTAGCGTTGGTACAGACGATATAATGTTGTTAGGCCAGTCAGTCCTACTTGTTAATGTCAGGATCGCCTTGAGTCAATTTCTTTTTTAAATTCGTTCCAGGTCCCTGATGTTGATGCCATTTCTTTTCTGAGGGAGAGTAAGGGTAGAATACTACGCCCAGAATTCAAGTAATATTCTTTGATCTCTTCTACGTAGAGATAGTCGAAAATCGATGTTACTTGTAAAAACGTCTCATGAGCCAAAGAAAACGTTCTTGATGAGCATTCTCCGTAGGAGCATAAATGAATGCTGGCAATTGCAAATTCTCCAGTTTTCCATTTATGCTTACTGACGTACGCTCTGCTGCTGAAGGACATCTTCTGCCCTTATAAGACCTATCAGAGCTGTTTCCTGTTCTGGCTTCGAAACAAAAAACCTTTTTCCCCTAAAATCTAGAAAGAAAAATGTTCTACTTATCGCGCTTCACATCCGCCATTGTTTTCTGTGGTAATTTCCTAAATGACCAACTCTGACCACCTACTATAACTTTGACACGTACCAAATCAGCTAGAAGCCCCGTGCGCTGGTGGACATTATTTGGTTTTCCTCCTATGAAATCATGATTTTTGTCCATCTGTGTACTAGGAAAGGAGACTTCCAGCGATTAACACTCGATCAAACTCTCTTGCTAGAATAGGGCTGGAGAACTTGAACTGGAGGTATCGGAACTGTACTCCATTTTGAAAGGAAGTAGCTTTTTACTTCCGATCGTTGTCAAAGTGTGACTTTTTCAGTAAAAAACTCGGGACTGCACTTTGATGGTTATTTATCATCTCACATTAAATAGCACTTTGAATCATTTTTATGCTGTTATTGAACACTCCAAAAGATACTCTCATTATCTGCGTAAAAAACTCCAATACTGAAAATAGAAGCTAAAGTCCAAACTCCGCAGAAATGTGTATCTTACAAACATGTGTTACATACGTAACAGGCTTCATTTCATTGTCACTGCCGCCGATCAAATGAAATTTACCTAGTCACAAATTATATTAGTCCTCTCCACTAGAAAGAAGAACTATCCCAACTGTACCTCGCTTTCAACGTGTGGCTTTGTAGCTCAGTTGGTAGTAGGGCTGAATTAGTGTGTAGCAGGCACCGGTTCGAGTTTCGTTCAAGCCTGAAGCATATCCTGGCTTTAGACAATGAACAAATATATATGCATTTCTTTCAAGCCAAATAAAAGCTATTCTTCATGTAATTGTGATGAGCGACTGATAATTGCTGTGATAGCTCCTCTATCAGGTTTCTTAACCCTGTTGATGGAGGACATATCCTGGATTTAGGTTAGACATTTATTTATCTTATGCATTTGTTCTGCCATTTTCTTCTGGCCAATGTAAATTTAAATTTTGCAATAATTTTCCGTAAAATGTTTTGGACACCCGACATATTTCGAGAGCCAGTCAATGTTTGTGGATGGTTTGCTAAGCACTCGAGAATCTAAGGTTTCTCCCGGCTATCACAGTCAAGTTGCGTTAGTCATGAAATAGAGACTCGGTCAATAAAATTTTTTATTACAGGAATCAGGCAGTCAGAGGGCCAATAACTAAAATTAACCAATCAAAATGCTCTATTTCCGCTCCAATATTCTCTAAGTATTGGACCGGGCATTGCCCCCAATGGTCCCGAAGGATACCGCACTTGAGTCCCTTTGAACTTAAAATTAAGATGGCGGTCGAGGACGAAATCTTTTGAAAATTTCGTCTTAAAACTCCAGAATGGATGGCTGACTTTGAGAAATCCTGTTTCAGCCATGGATTAGAAATTTTCAAAAGCAGGACGAATAATGGTGAACCAGCTCCACCGGTGGAAACACCGAGTACGAGCGAGATAAGTAACCGAGATGGTAACTGTATAGCTGAACACGTAAGCAACAGTGACAGGTAAGAACTCGAAGATTTTATTTCGGCACAAAAGTCAAGCAATACAGTCAAGAAAATAATAATAATAATAATAATAATAATAATAATAATAATAATAGTTTTGCATTTGTAGTGCGCAAATTCCATTTACATATGATCAAATGCGCATAAAAACGAAGTCTGACATGAGAGCTCTGAAGCGGTTTTGTTCCACAATTGACGAAACAAGAGAACCAGAAATTATGACTGCGAAGGAACTCGACAAACTATTTTCAAGATTTTTTAAAGGTATTACAAAAGAAAATAGCGGAGTACGAACCGAGTTCACTCATGTCATTTCCAAGAAGCTTCCAGCGCTACTTTTCTGAGAAGAAGTTACTTTTCAATATCTTTGAAGATGACGAGTCTTCCCGCAGCCGTCAGGTCCTCGCCGCAAAACGAAAGAGCCTCGTTTAAAGTGGTTTCGGCAACAAGCGAAACGCTACTCGGGAATTATTTAAGGACAAAAACAAAAGCTCTTCGAAACCAGGAAGTTCGGTGACCACAACCCCCTGATACTGCAAAGAACCCTTTGGTGGTTTCTTTCGTTGAATTTTGGTTTTCGAGCCAGAGATCAGTCCAAAAAGCTGTGCTGGGGAAATGTACTGCTGGAAAAAGATCCTGAAACAGGCCGAGAACTTCTCGTTTGGCGGACAGAGAGGATCAAAGCAAGGTAAGACAGCAGTGAAACTGGCCACAGACGACCTTTCTCTCCAAAGCTCTTCGCTACAGCTGATGCCAGATGCTCGGTGAAATTCTACAAAGCGGCCATTATCTTTATTAGGAAGCACTGGATAAGTTATGATAATTGACTTCCTGAAAAGAGGGGGGAAGAGGGATGGCATAACATTTTCTGAAAAAATTTTGAGTTCAACTCGTTATGTACATGGATAGATCTGATACTTGTACAAGTACCATTGGCGAGTTTTACGGTTGCGTTTGGCAGGGATGTCCCAGATGCTTTGCAGACCGCGGGAAAGTCGGTGAACATCTCGATCGCACCATAGGAGAACTTTGGGAAGTCGCCCATCGTAAGAATTCACAAGGTGCGGTACATTTCCAAAGAACAAAGAGTCAAGAGACGTTTTGCCAATTGCGTCAACACCTGGCTGATAATTAATCAGGAGGCTAGCCGCTGGCCATCGTGGGTGACAATGCGAGAATTCAAGGCCCGGTATGTCCGAGAGTATAAGGAGCGGGAGAAAATCAAGTTAGTTTCTGATCAGATTCAGAAGAACCCAGGCCGTAAAACGGTGGCTTTATTGATGTTAAACACCTTCTGGGGCAAGTTTGGAGAACGCCTCAACAAATCCACAACCCCACAAATCACAGCTCCACACGAACTGTTTCAACCAGTGAACAATCCTCTCATGAATATACCATGTTTTCGTATTTAGTCTAAACAATAAGCGATAAAGGAGGAGAAGCAACAAGAGACGGAAACCTAAGAACATTCTGAAGATCACTTGGCAAATATGGCAAGGCCTCAAAATGTGACTTTTTTTATAAAAAACTCGGGACTGTGCACTTTGATGGTTATTTATAGTCTCACATTAAAAAGCACTTGAAAAATTTTGATGCTGTTATTGAACTTTCCAAAAGATACTCTCATTATCTGCGTAAAAAATCCAATATCGAAAATAGATACTAAATCGCTGTGATAGGTCACAAAGGGATAAGGGGGTAAAGGGGAAAGCATGTGTCTGGGTTTTGTCTATCTGTGCACTGGGAAAGGGAAACTCCAGCGGTTAGCACTAGGTCAAACACTCTTACTGGAAAAGGGGTGGAGAATTTGAGCTAGAGCGATTGGAACTCCACTCCATTTGGAAAGGAAATAGCTTCTTACTCTTGTTCGTAGTCAAAATGTGAGCTTTTTATAAACAACTCGGTGCTGTGCAATTTGTTGGTTATTTAACATCTCAAATTCGACTTGCTCTGGTAAAATAACTGTTAAATAGCTCTTGAACTTTAGTTCTGTTACTGAACACCCCAAAGGGTACCTGCAGTATCTGCGTAAAAAAATCCAATAATGAAAATAGAGGCTTAAGTCTAAACTCCGCAGCAATATGTATTTTATACACATGTGTTACATACAGGTGGGTCAACTTGGAGTTGTTAGTGAAGACTCCAGGTGGTAGCTCCTTGATTTGGTTTCCATTTAAGTACCTAAGAAATGGACATATTTAAATTTAAGATCTCTCCTAAGTAGATAATTGTCAATCCGAGAGTGTGCCTATGTTATTGTATTTTTTATCTTTTTTTTTTTTTTCAGTTGGCTCATAGTAATAGAAAAAGATAACATTTAAAAGTGTTATGAAGTGCCTTAATAAACGCAAATATCATTATAGCAGTTTAGGGAATTCGTAACATTTTTAACACACTGAAATGCTAAAAAAAAGAAACCTTTGTTCGAAAAAGAAAATAACCACAAACTTGTTTTCAGATTTCTCAACACATGGCACGTTGTGAACAAGGCAAACTTAAGAGGGTTGAAGGATGAATTTTCTCTTTTCAGGCCTATTTTCGGCAATTGCTAATGTTTTAGCTCACCCGCTAGTAATAAAGCTCTATTTGACTGTCAGTGCCTCCGATCATCACAAAACAAGAATTTTTGAGATTTGTATTTCCTTTCTCCAATGGAAACTGTCTTTATTTGTGGCGGTAAATTTCAGATCGAAGTAGGTGGTTCGCACGTTACCTCATGCGACCATGCTGGTGTATGTAAACAATAGATATCTCATAAGCCCCTTTTGTTCATCTACCAGCATTTGAATTTGACACGCACACGTTAACGATGAGTGACAAATGAGCCTTGGTCTTCCCAGGGAAGACTTCCTTATACATAGGTTTTGCACAGCAGCCATGTTGCATGGCAAGAACTATAGATTATCTTACCGATGGGAAAAAAATTCTTTCTTATGCAAAATATTTTCATTGTTCTTGCCATCTAACATGGCTGCTGTTCAAAACCTCTATAGCGCGCCTTCGTGTTTAAGATAATGAACATATATCGGAGCGTTTCTTTCAAGCCGAATAAAAATTATTCTTCATGTAATAATGATAAGTGACTGATAATTGCTGTAATAGCTGCCCTATCAAGTTGCTAAAGTCTGTTGATGGAGGACATACCCTGGATTTAGGTTAAACATTTTATCTTTTTCATTTCATTTATCATTTTCTTTTGACAAACGTAAATATAAATTTCGCAATAACTTTCCGAAAAATGTATTGGATCCCGACATATTTCGAGAGCCAGTTAATGTTTTTGGGTGGTTTTCAAGGCACTCAAGAAGCTAGCGTTACTCTCGGCTATCGCCTTGCGCGACTCCTACGCTTCTAAGTTTCGTGCTTAGCAACCTCCCGCACCATCCAAAAACTCAGTGGTGTACGCTATGGTGTTCACCATTTGTTAAATTTGATTTTCAATCCGCTGATCAAAAGAAAATATTTCATTAGGAATTCATAGAATAACGTCGTGCAGAAAAATTAACCCGCTTTTTCGACGATGAACTGTTTTTAAATGATTTCTTATCCGCACTTCTAAAAATATTTGAAGGATAATGAACACAATATTCCCGTTTGACCTAACAATGTGCTGGATATTTGTTTTGTTATTAACATAAACTGTTCCTTTGAAGCTCGTAGTTTCCCTCGAGCCTCGCTCTCTTTTGTTTTTGTTGTTTTATTATTATTCATATTATCGAAGACCCCTGAGCTTAAACACCTCAGACTCAGCTTTAAAAAAAAATGCAGCCTTACAAACTCTTTCTGATGCAAGAAATCAAAGAAAAAGCTTACAACCGAAGTTAATAAGATTGCACTGTTAATAAACAGATTTTCAGGTCATAAGAAATACCTAAGAAATCGAAATAATATAATTGAATTTAACATGTACTTAACGGGTAATCATGATTCCTAGACTGAGTCTGTGTTATTGTGTCCTTTAGAAAAAAGCTTGGGAACTAGAACTATAGTTTTCGGAGGTAGCATTTGGTAAAAAAGGGAGAGTGTTTTATCAAGGTTTCCTGATCACGAGGAAAGTGATCACGCATATATTTAGTTTATCTTTCTTTTGCTTCATTAATACATGTACATTTTGCTAGCCAATGTAATGAGAGGTGTTTTCATTTTAATCAGACGCAGTTGCACTTTGCATTGACCTCAATTGCAGTTTTGAAAAGCGGAAGAAGCAGCAATAGGTAAGTCTACCCGGTTTTGAACTCTAAAAGTTACCACAAGGAAGTTTTTGTTTGAATCCTCTAAGCCTAAAAGTACACAGTACAAAGATAAGTGGGCTGTTCATGTTTTTGAAATTGAAAGGCTGCACGTAACAAAAAAGTTCCTTTTTACTAGAGCTGGATAGTGTGTTCAAGGATTAGGATTTTCACCGAGTGCGAAGTCTTGAAGAAAGGTTGGAAGGCCTGGACACCTTTACCCAAAACTTCTGGCTAACAAAGTTCATCTGAACAAACGAACAAGCACTTGTTCAAGTACTGCATTCTTTAGCAAATTGATTTCCAGCCACGCTTGCTCATCTGTGTTGTTTACTGGGGTTATCAAGGTTCGAAATGGTGAATGACTGAAAAATTTAACATTATACCAACGTTTTCAGATATCTGGAAACGGGCGGCAAATTTATTGTTCGCTCTAAGTAAAACTGAACAATAGCACGATGTTCATCGCATATTACTCATCACCAGGAAAGTACCAATGAATAGCTGTTTTTACTTAATGTTTTTCTCAAGCTTTCTCCTTTCCCAAGCGTCTCCCCACAGAATAACTAATGGTGAATGCCATGAAAACATGATGTTTATGACTGTTTTCCTGCTCCAAGAAAACGCCAGTATATAGCTTGTTTTCCTAAATATTTTACTATAGTTTTCCCGAGCGCGCGAAAGCTGGATTTCAGTTTCCAAGCGTTTTACCGCAGAATCACGGTGAATGCCATGAAAACATGATGTTTGTTGACTATGAGAGCAATCTTCGCAGTAACAAACATGACTTAAGAGTGAGTGTCAACAAGAATGAGACAAAATCGGAAACTAGTGGCAAAAATGTGAAAAGCGAAATTTGCTCAAACTCCGACTACTAATAGCCCATATTAAACTATTCATCACTATGTGGTTCATTTCTCGAATAGATTTTTGTTTTGGCAGAAAACGGCGACACTAGATCTCAGGGCCAGATGTGAGCAAATTAGGCTTGGGAATTAGCAATTTTCAAGAAAACCTTATGCTTTAAATAAAGAGCCCGGAGATATTCATATGCAATCAGCTTATTTCACAACTTTTCCAGGTTTTGTACTGTAATTTCTATGACATTTGGAAAGAAATCTGATATTGTGTGAGATTTGAAAGATCCCCCTATGTTTCTTTATGGAAATCACTATCTAGCTTGAAAAAAAAATTTACCCAACTACCTTTATTACAAATTAAACGAGACTTAGAGGTCAGACCCCTTTACAAATGGGCTTTTAACTCATATGACTTTTTGTTCTGGGGAAATAAGGCTGTCGTCAATGAGAAGAGCGCTTAAACCTCCACATATTCGCGAAATTAAACAAGAGATTTTGCGACCGACCGTGACAGACAGATTTATTATTTCCGCCCATCGGAAAAGCTCATTGAAAATGTAATGGTCATTCTTGTAGTAGTTGAGTCGTGCTATATAAATGTATTAATTTTTTTCTTGTCGTTTTTATCTTTATTCTTGTTTTATCTTTATCTTTAACATGTATAGGTTAACGTGCTCGTGCGGTTTACCGGCTGAGAAGTCCATATAGTGAAAAACTGTAAGCTGGTAAACCTCGGGCTTGAAAATGCTTCCCGAGGTCGCAGGACTCGGGTAGCATTTTCAAGCCCGAGGTTGACTGGTTTATTTTTTCCTGCAGTAAATTGGCTTTCAAGTGGGTTTGTTTACGCCACTGTGTTTTTGAATTGGCTCACGAGCCTTCTACAAACGATTCATAAAAATTTTTCGCAACAACTAACTTAGATACTAGACACCAAAGTATATGTTACAGAAAGGATACTTCTCAATTTTAGAACAAACTAAGGGCGAATGTCTCCAAGGATCAAAGGAAATCGTAAATTAGGGGCAAAATTGAAATGCGAAAACTCGAAAATGCGAAAACTCCGGCTATTAGTCGTCCCTTTGTAATAGTATTCATCTCCGAATAAGGTTCATTTGTCAAATAATTCGGTGTTTCACCCAAAAATGACGAGAATCATTTTCGAGGCAAGATACAATGAAATCAAGCTGCCAGGTAGTAATAACGAGTACCGACTACAGTTATGAGCGCTTGCCAATGCTACAGGTACAGCCTTGTACCAGGTTTGAGAACAAGGCCACAAATGGCTTTTTTCTTCGAATTGTTGTCTCCGATATATCAGGAACAAAGGATTCGCAGATACCCCGTAACATAGGTACAGAAAAGGAGCCAAGTTAAGAGTTCAACACTAACTCACAGATGTTGTAGGAGTCATATACATTGTATTGTATTGTATTGTATTGTATTGTATTGTAATCTTTATTTAGACACGATCAATTCATCAGCCTATAAAAATACATATCACATACGCTAAGATATTTAAAATTAAAACTACATACTATAACACTAAAGCTGTTTTCCGTGAATGCCGTGCGTTAGACTTTAAAAATGTCATTGATCTTACGTTTAAATAACCCCAGAAACTCTGTGTTCCTTATATCGCGTGGTAAACTGTTCCATAATGTGGCGCCATTGTAGCTAAAGCTTTTTCTGTAATAATTAGTGCGCGGTAGTGGAACATTAAGCTTATTTTCAGAGTCCCTGAGGTCATAAGCAGAGTCACGCCACGTAAACTTTGAATATAGATACCTTGGAGCTAGCCCGTGCAGACATCTAAACATCATGGTGGCTTTATGGATTTCCTGCTGGCGTGCAAGATTTTTCCACCCTAAAAGCTCGAGTAGCTCAGTTGCATCAGCATCATAGTTAGAGAATGTCAACACACGGGCTGCTCTATTCTGCAATTTCTGCAGTTTGTCTCGTAGCGTTTTCCCACAGCTACCCCAAACAATGTCACAGTAATCAAAGTGAGGTTTTACTAAAGCTTGGTAGATGAGATGTAAGGTTGATGCTGGGATCAGGTGCCTAATTCGCTTTAGGGCCCCGATACCAGAGGCGATCATTTTCGTTAGTTTTTCGATGTGACTATGCCAATCGAGTTTATCGTCTATTATTACACCAAGCGATTTTGTAGCTGAAACCTGGCTCACTTGAGTATTGTTCATTCTAATTGTTGGAGAAGCTGTGAGAGTATTCAGTCTCTGCCTCGACCCTATTAGCATGAATTCGGTTTTAGTCATGTTCAACGTGAGTTTGTTCGCTTGTAGCCAGTTGAAGACGTTTTCTAGGTCTTCATTTAGGCTAATAGATTGATTGAAAATATCACATATCGGCACACAAATGAGATCAGCACATTCCCTGATAAACCTAGCAGATATTTTGTCAAGGCCTGTTGCCTTTGACTTGTCTAGTTTATTTAAAAGTGAAAATACTTTAGTTGGATTGGTGGGTTGGAGCTTAAACCGTTTATCTGTTGCGGTAAGATATCTTTGATAGCTACCACTATCACAATTTATCTCACTGGCAAGTTTTGGACCAATATTAGCAAAGTGGTTATTGAATTCGTTTGATAGCTCCAACGGATTAGTTATCGTTAATCCGTTCACTTTTAGTGACGCCACTGGCGTTTTCCCAGATTTTCGAGAAGTTAACTCGTTTATAGTCTGCCAGGTCTTTCGGGAGTCGCTGGTTTGCTTATTGAAACTATTTTGGTAATAAGCTTGCTTAGCTGAGCGTATTTGCTTATTGACTATATTTCTTTGTTTCTTAAATAATGCCCAATCGTTAGGATCATTTGTCTTGCTAGCTTTGATTTTTAATATGTCTCTATTATGCATAAGGTCTTTCAATTCAGAGGTAATCCACGGAGAACTCCGTGAACGAACGCGCATCGTTTTCAGTGGGGCATGTTTGTCAGCGATAGCCAGAAATGTACATTTCCATTGCTGCCACATCACGTTTGGGTTGGAAGACTCGTATACATTATCCCAACATTGAGATAGAATATCATAACGAAACTTTTGGCGATCGAAATTTCGGAAATTTCTGTATGTAATAGAATTATGTCCGTTAGACATCCCATTCAGGGCGAGTTTTCTATATACATACACCATGCTATGGTCACTTATTCCGATATGACAAACTCCCGAACATGCAATCTTATCCGAGCAGTTGGTATAGATTAAATCAATTAGAGTTGATGAGGTGGGTGTTATCCTCGTCGGTTCAGAGATAAGCTGCTCGAGTCCGTAGACATCAGCAATACTCCTTAATTTGGATGTGTTATTGTCATATCGAGTCGTGATCATGTCACAGTTCATGTCTCCCAGTACAAAAAATTCTACATTTTCACTATCCAATCTCCCAATTAGGGATTCAAAAGGTGAAAAAATGCCAATAGGAGAGTCAGGTGGTCTGTACCAAGTAACAACCACAAAGGATTTTGAATTTGGCTTATGGATTTCCAAGCAAAGATTTTCTAGTGTATCCATGTGTAGGTCATTTCGTACTGTAAAGTTGATTGAAGTTTTTACATAGAAGCATACCCCTCCGCCGCATTTTGTTAGTCTATCGCGGCGAACTATTTCGTATCCCGGAATATGAACTTCTTGATCTCGAATACTCTCGTTCAGTTTCGTTTCATTTATGGAAACAATATCGATATCATTGTTTGCTAATATGATTCTTAATTCGTCTATATGAGTAATTAATTGATTAATATTGAGTGATGCCATTCTAAAACCGCGCAAAGGAGGCAATATTGAGACAGATTATTCGGCCTTTTGGTTGTTTAATTGATCCCGCACGGCATTGACGGACAGCACATTATCTCATTCTAGGTGCGATTTAAAATTATTATAAAACTGCTCATTACCTTTAAAATTTAAGTGCAGTCCACCTTTGTTGAGTCCACTATGAGATATGTTCTCATGATGGATTAATTTCCATCCATTTTGATGGCAGAACTTCTTTAGATGCTTGTTGCCTGTTTTCACTGCCTGGTCCAGCTTATCTTTTCTGCATACCAGCTCCGACAGCGTAACTGTAGTATCGCAGGTGCCCTCGATCTGTCTCGCGAGATCCACAATCGATTCCGCAACAGCCTTTGGTTCCCTGGTTTTAAGATCATTAGTCCCAATGTGTAAAATCACTTCATTGGGCGAAGATTCCAGATTTGGCTTGAGATAGTGATTCATGGCCATTGTCGTAGCGCCCGAGAAAGGCTTGACTATAACCCTGTGGCCAACTGCTTTTCCCAGATCTTTTCCAGGTATTCTTGAGATCATCGAATCTCCTATGAGCAGGGTTGTGCGCTCTTTTGGTTGTTTTTCGGGTTCGGATTCTTTTCCTGTCAGGGTGTTATTAGGACCTCCTTTACCTTTCGATTTCTTTCTTTTGTTCTTTGATTTCACAATGAAGCCGTGTTCTTTGTTGGCGCAAGGTGTTGACTCATCCATATTTTGGACAATGGTATGTTCGTTAGAGGTGTTACTCATTGAACGGCATTGAGTAGCTGCTTCTCTGGATACGATTTGCAATGCGAAACTTAAAGAATCGCGTTCTTGGACTAACTTTTTATTTTCTTCCTTCAAAGATAGAATTACCTCCCTAAGTCGAGAATTTTCGGATCTCAGGTCTTCCTCATCAGGTTTCTCTTTTATATGAGCCCATAAGTTCAGCACTTCAGATTTCAGACATTCCAACTCCTCTTGTACTGATTTGGCATTCTTGTTGAACGCCGAAGTAGAAGCTTCTTCATTCACGAGAATAACTGAGTCGTCATCAGCCGGTATCTGGAGTAGCTTCTTCAGTTTGGCTTTCATTGCTTTTGTATCCAGACCTTGGACTTGAAGGGTACCGGTACTGTTAAATAAAACCAGCGTGATTGTCTTCGACTTCAAAGAACTAGACCTTTCAGAGGGACTCGCGGTTGCAGAAACTTCCAAATTTAGGACTTTCGAACAAAATTCCTGAAGCTGTGTTAGGCTCCCTTTCCACTTGAATAGACTTTGTTTGTCGTCCCAATGTAGATATTGGTTTAAGGGAGATGAAGAAGGTTCAGTGGCAACAAATTCGGCGGAATTCGTGGAGCCTTCAGATACACGTCCGCACGCCATCATGCATAGTCTGTTATCCTATTAAATGTATCCTATTAAATGTATCCTATTATCCTATTAAATGTATCCTATTATCCTATTAAATGTAAATGCTGAAATCTGAATGCTGACCTCAGACAAAACCTTGTCACTAAGTACACTCTGAAGGTCTATTCCCGGAGTCTTGTTCTCACTATCAGGCTGATCTACCTCGACACTCCGCTTAGAAGAAAGGCGAGAAAAGTAACTGCTAATTTGCGGGTTTGTGAGAAAATTCCCATAGCTAAATAGTCTCTCCCCGTTGCTATCTTTTGCATTCCTCGTGGCTTTAGAGACTTCATCAGTCGGGTCGGCTGTCTTCCCTGTTCTCTCTCCAATTTGAGACTTGGAATTAAGGTACTGCTTTTGATTGTCGGTAACCTTTGTACAACGGGACTGTGTCGATTTCAGTGCCCATCCCATCGGAAGAGTAGTGGGCACAGCTGGTAGTGATGGTTTACTACCTTCTAGGACCGTTGGGCATTTACTCGCGCCACAATCCAGATTAGTCGCATATTCTATCATGGCCCTGTCAAAGAGCGTTTCATACTCTAGAACACGCTTGTGCTTTCCGTAGCCAAAGTGTTGAACCAGCGATGAATGCCGTATAAACGTCTTGACACATCCCTCTTCTACACATGTAAATAATAGACAACTGTTAGCCACATCAGCGCCTGACTCATCTGAAGACTCATCTACACAATCGGAGTTGCCTTCTATATCAGTTGCGGAGGTTCGGCCACCTATTCGTCTGGGTACTACTGGAACAAAGCTTGTGATATAATTTGGATATATCAACAAAAGTTGAAATGGTAAATTGGCCACCGTAATGATTACAAAAGCTGACGTTTCGAGCGTTAGCCCTTCGTCGGAGCGAATAGAGGAATTGTGGGTTGTGTGTGCTTTTAAAGGCAGAAAATGGAGCTACGTTATTGGTGGGTGCATGGCAACGAGAAAAACATGAATAAATTAGTGGAATGAAAAGCGTTCATTGATCCCTGTGGGATTGAGACTGCCGGTTTGAAAGATGAGCTTTTGTTCAAGATTTTTACGGCTTTCCGTGCCACCTAAGTGCAAGGAAAGACCGCAGATTGCCATATGTTGCTTAGAATGATTAGGTAAATTAAAATGTCTAGCGACTGGTTTAGATGTGTCCTTGTCATTCCTTTCCATGTCTCGAAGGTGTTCTCGGAATCGATCACCTAGTCTTCTGCCCGTTTCGCCGATGTATATCTTTTTGCAATAAGTGCAAGTTATGCAATAGATTACATTAGCGAAGGTGCACGTGAAGTGATCGGTGATCTTAATGGATCGTTTAGGTCCCGATATTTTATCAGTGTTGTGAATGAAAGGACACGTTTTGCATCGCGCACGAGCGCATTTAAAAGTGCCTGGTTGCTCATTAGTCTGAAAAGAACTTCTGACCAAAAAATTGCCTAAGTTTTTGTCGCGTTTGAATGAAATGAGCGGAGGCTGCGAAAAGATAGTGCTTGTCTCTGGATCGTTTTGAAGTAATTTGAAGTTTTTAAGAATGATGGATTTAACTGAGTGGTTGTGAGGGTGAAACGTGAGAGTGAATGGAATGCGGTCGGAATCTTCCTTATGCGACGTTTGTAGTGCTGAATGTCGATCGATAAGTTGAGCGCGGTGGTAACCCGCTTGAACAACGGAAGCAGGGTAACCACGTTTATCGAAGAACTGGCACATTGACTCTGATTTGTGGTGAAAATCAGAGTCATTACTACATAAACGACGAAGTCTTAGAAACTGAGAAAAAGGAATGGAATTCTTAACGTGAGATGGATGAGAAGACGAATATAACAAGTAATTATGCGAGTCTGTAGGTTTGTAATACACACTAGTGCATAAACCGTTGCCTTCAATTGAAACTTTGACGTCTAAAAAGGATAAAGAATTGTCAGAAATTTCCCAAGTATATTTCAGAGCCGGGTGAAAAGAATTGACTGCAGTTATGAATTGAGTGAGCTCCTCTCTGGTAGAGGAGGTAGCGCCGATACAGTCGTCGATGTAGCGACCGTGGAGTTCAGGTTTGGACCCGTTGTATTGGCTGAAAAATTGATGTTCGACAAAACCTACAAAAAGATTCGCATAGCTAGGTCCCATTTTGGTGCCCATGGCTACACCATTGGTTTGTTTGAAGAAGTTGTTTCCGAATGAAAAACAATTGAGTGTGAGCACTAGTTCGGCTAAGCGTAGTAGTGTTTCAGATTTAGGTTCCTTAACTGTACGTTGATCAAAAAAATGTTTAAGGGCCAGAAGGCCTTCGCCATTAGGAATGACAGTGTAAAGAGACGTAATGTCCATGGTGAAAAGAAGTTTGTTTTGGCCAAGGAAATTAAAGTCTAGAAAAATTTGAAGAGCGTGTTGGCTGTCTTTAATATATGAAGGTAAAGTTTTGACGAAGGGAGCCATAATTTTGTCTAGATAGCTGGAGATAAGTTCGGTGGGGCAACTGCAAGCCGAGACAATGGGCCGACCCGGGTTGTTAGGTTTGTGAATTTTAGGTAAAAAGTAAATACGAGAAGTTCTAGGAGTGGTTATGATGAGATTCTTTGCTGTGGCCGGCAATTCTTGTTTAGTTATGAGTTGGTTGATCGTATTCTTGACGGAGTTTTGATTGCTGGCAGTGAGGTCTTTGTCGATCTTTTGATAAAAAGAGGTGTCAGAAAGTTGCCGCAAAGCTTCTTTTTGGTAGAGGTCGGTGCGCCAAACAACGACTGAGCCGCCCTTATAGTCTCTCTGGTCGATAGTCTCTCTGGTCGAGGGCCTGATCTCCATCGTCGGCAGTTCCGATTGTTCAGGGACATCGCAGTTTGTCCAGGGAATACTTTTTCCAGGGCCAATGTCGTAGGCTCTCCACGTTCTTATCCCTTCCTGGCCGTAGCAAAAGTTTCTGACAAAACTCACTTTCTCCCACTTGAAATTCTTGATGGATGGAGCATTGGGAGGACTGCACACTTTTACAATTACGCCGCGCACACCCCTGGAAGACTCCATAGCTTCTTTCATCAATGCAGCAATCTCAATGTGGTGTCCAGAATTCAGATATTTCACCATCTGTGACTTTATAGTGGCTGCCTTGCGATCGCAAGCGCCCTTTCCTCGACTCCCTGTGGCTCAGAAAAGTCAATCCGATAGATCGGAAGGTCATGACGTTTGGCTATATTCGAGGCTGCGTTGTAGCCTCGAATATAGATGGTCTGTAGTTCTGGCATAATAGTCTTGAGTTGTATAAAGACGTCATCAAGTATGGCTGACACCGAGCTACTGTCTTGGGGGATAGCATTCTCAAACACATGAACGAATGTCATCATCTCCATTTCTCCGCTGTTGCATTTAATCGCCACTGCTATATGCCACGATATACCTCTTTTACCAAACCAATCCGACTGGCTTTCCCGGAACTTACGTGGAAGATATTTCATCACCAAGTCAAGTACTAGAAAAATGGGTGGGGCGCTAAGGCCGCTCATGATGTCAAGTCTGCATTCATCCTGATTTATAGACCGCGATAAATGGGCTTTCCAGCATTCAATGCTCTGTTTGGCCTGGGAAATAACAAAAGACAGTTCTTATTTTTCATTGTCCGAGCATTCAGCTGTTTCTAAGCCTTCCTCAGTCTCCCTCATTACAGACGAGACAAGCGACCAGCAGTCACAGCTGTCACAATGGGCGTGGCCACAAGTCACAAAATAATTTGGGTCGTCGGGATCATTCAGAGCGTATGCTTTACAGTGGTCAGGGACAGCGGAGCTGAGAATTAATTCACCACTTTCGAAATTCCTCGATCCGCTTTTCTATTTGCTCCATGTTGAGATAAGATTTGTGGCACACAGCACTTGGAAATGTTCTACCGCTAGCCAAGTCCGAGTTGACGGCGGTGGTGTGAGCAGATTGTGTCTAAACTCTGCGTTTCGTCGTCGCGGAAAACACTTACTCTAGCAAGTATAAGTACACTTTCCGTTTTCACTCCAGAAAATGACCAGTGAGAACAATGATTCGAAATATCCTTTGAGCAATTGCGTAAAGTAACAATTTCAAGACTCTTGCTTTTATCTCACCTATCAGATGAGCAGTCTGTTCCAGTTATTCTATGAAAGGAGCATGAGAACGCCATTGCTGAGTTGCATAGCGTGAGACAGGCCGTGGGAAAAATTCCCTATAATTGAATTGTGATCACAACTTGTTTATGAATAGCAACCATAACAACAATGATAAATAGTTCATTTCAAGGCTTTTAGGTCAACAATTGCAAAGCCCCTAGTGATCAGTGATGAAATCTTGATTCTTTAAACTATAAATTATCTCCAGCTGGCGGCTGTTCTAAAATAGAAATGGTATCAATTGATTAACCCTTGTACCTGTAAAACAGCATCATTCACCTGAAAAAATACTGTAAATGTGCTGCATAATTATTCACTGTTCACATAAAAATATCATCCAAGTTAGTAATATAACAAGCATTCCATTAGCTGCTGTATTTTCTCAAAAAAGTAATAAATAACAAAACTCCGCCACAACAAGAAGATATATTTTAATCGACTTTGCGGCTTTGGGCTGGAATGATATAGCTGTCTGTCACCGTCGGTCACGCAATCTCTTCTTTGACTTGCCCAAAAATTGCAATTTTGAGCACACTTTCACATAGCACAACCTCATTTTCCCAGAAAAAATAAACTATATCGATATCAGCTAGAATCCCACTTCTTCTGCATTCTAAGCAAAAACATTTCATCTGATTTGTGATAAAGGTAGTAGGGTAAATTATTTTTTGAAGTTTACTAGTTATTTCCATGGAAAAACAGAGGGCTTCCTTTCAGGTCTCACTCAATACCTCATTGTTTTTCAAATGTCATAGGAATTATAATACGAAACCTGCAAACAGTGCAGAATAAGCTGATTGCAAGTGGTTCTCTTCTGGGTTTATAGTTACGGCAAGCCGTCAGCTTCAAAATGGCTAAGTTTTAGTCTAATTTTTCAATACTTGGCCCTGAAATCGGGTATCATCATTTTCTGCCGAAAGAATATACCATTTGACAAATCAACCCCAAAGCAATGAATAGTTCAATATGGACTACCAATAGCCAAAGTTTGGGCGATTTTGAAATTTTGAAAATTTGAAATTTACCGCTGAATTCTTGATCAGTTCATGGACGCACACTCTCAAGCGGTAATAAAAATGAGGCCTGAAATAAATTCAGGCCTGTGCGGGATTCGAACCCATGATCTCTGCGACACCGGTGCCGTGCTCTACCAACTGAGTTAACAAGCCAACTGGAAGCTGGCCATTAGGTTGGTTCGTAATAAACCCGTCAGTTGATGAATCAATGTTTGTGAATATATGAAAGTCATATACTTGTACTGCGGTTAAAGAACGAGTATCAGAAGGATCTTCGCGGTAATGAACACCACCATGGTGTTCGTTACCGCGGCAGAAGTGGTAGTGAAAATGATGGCTGTAAAAACTTCAGGCCTCTACGGGATACGAACCCATGACATCTGCGATACTGGTGCAGTGCTCTACTAACTGGGCCAAGAAGCCAGCTGAGAGCTGATCATTAGGTTGGTTCGTAATATACCCGTGAAACGATGAATCAACGCTTAAGTAGAGTTCATTACTGCAAAGATCGCTCTCATACTCGCTCTTTAACCTCAGTTCAAATATATGACTTTCGTATATTCACAGACGTTGATGATAGTTGTTGATTGTTTTCCGGCTCCACGAGAACGTTGGTGAACATTTTTCCATAGTTTTCTTAAGCACGCGGAAGCTGCACTTGCCAAGCGTTTTCTCACAGAATAACTAATAGTGAATGCCATGAAAACATAATGTTTGTCGTTTGTTTTCCTGCTCCACGAAAACGCGAGTGTATTGCTTGTTTTCCTGAGCATTTTTCTGTTGTTTTCCTGAGCGTGCAAACGCTGCACTTGCCAAGTGTTTTCTAACAGAATTACTAACGACTATGATTAGGCCATGAAGACGTGTTCTTCGTCTATTCCTTTCTTTCCCCATTGAAAGGCTCGTGAACAGCTTGCATTGTTTTCCTGTACGATTTTCTGAAGTTTTCGTGAGCGCACGAGTACTGTATCTTCTAACCGTTTTCACACAGAAATACTAATGATGAATGGCAAGAACACACGATTTTCGTGGATTGTTTTCTTGCTTCATAGAAACGCTAATGAACAGTTCGTTTTCCGGAACGTTTTTTTGCTGTTTTCCAACGCGTCTGAGCAATGCATTATTAAAGTGTTTTTTCTGGAAAATGATGACGGTCAACGCCCTGAAAATAAGACGTTCGTCAATCGTGATCATTATTTCCTGCTCTTAATCCTGCTCCATGAAAACGCCAGTAGATATCTTGTCTAATCTAGGAGATTGACCCCGATTAGGTCATTTCAGGAAAATCAGTCATTTGAGCCGTTTGGATCATTTGAGGAAATTGAGCTTATCGGGTCACTTGCACTAATTGGGTCGAACAGCGATTAACCGAACGCAAAACGGCTGTGAATGGCCGAATACATGGTATTTTCCAAACGTTAACCGTTCTGCAATACATGTAAATGGTAAAACGCCGAAAAATGCGTTTCAACAAATTTTCTCGAATTCACCATCGTGGAAAAATGTTGGAAAATGCATGCGTTCGACCACTAAACTCTTTTGAACATTTCGTTCACCGGGTGAAAAATGCTTGCGAACTGAAGAAACATGACATTTTCCGTACGTTATGCGAACGGCAAACCCAGGAAAAGATTACGTTTTCCTCTATTTATAAACATTAACCTTCCCGAAAAATGCGTATTTTCAACTGTTCATTCAGGTGAATACGTTGTTGTTCACTCGAGAAATGCCAATGAACAAAACGCAAACAAACTCTTTGCCATGCGTTAACCGAACGGTTAATGCCGGAAAGTGAATTGTTTTCGGCGAAGAAAAACTAACAAATAACTAAACGGATACTGGGATTTACCGATGCGAAAAGACAGAAAAAGTCCGGTTTTCCGTTAGCAAAACACAGGTAAACGTTAGTAAAATGGAGCGTTTTCCGTGAATTCAACCTTTATTTTCCATAAGGTGAAGGCTAGTTTGTTTTTCCATATGTGTTATTTGTATGTAATGCTTGCTGCATGGGTTATTAAGACCCTGCTTTTTTGTTGTTGTTGTTTTTTGTTTTTCTGTTTTCTCTTATTTTAGATGAAATTGTGCTATTAATACGGTCCTTCCTCTAGAGGTATTGGCTCTTTGGTCCTCTGTTGGACGGAACAGTGGCTAATTCTTTGTTTACTGCTTCCAATTTTTAATTATTCAGACCCCCTTTTGAGTCAGTTTGCTAGACATAACGTCTCGTAGTCACGTTCGACGCACTAAAAACTACTATAAAACGAATACAAGAATTATAAAAACGTGTAAAATGGTATATAAAAAGTCACTTGTAAAAATGTAGCGGAATTCCAAATCGATTTCGATCAATTACGATCCTCATCAGTAGTACTCCGCCATGTTTAAAATACTCATAAATAATTGTTCATATAAGTGACTCTGAAATGTCCACACTTCTTCCAGGCTTCATGTAAGCGGTCATGATGTATCAATCACAGCTCGTGGGATTTGAAAAAAGTTCCATTCGTTCTTGGAGTTCATAAGCGAGTCTTCGTTCACATTATTTATCCTCACTCCTTCAGTTATTTGTCTCAGCATCGCGTCATTGTGATAAACCCCCGTCACATCCATTCGGAACTGCTTTACCTCTCTATTGTGTTTCTCTTTACAGTGTTTCCACAATGCAGATCGTTCTTCCTTATTGTTAAGTGATTTCGTATGCTCTTTCCCTCTGGTATACGCGCTCCTGGCTGTTTCCCCTACGTATACGCTGTTACACTGGATACACTTAATCTCATACGTCACACTTTCTCTATCACACGGTCCTTTTCCACCTGTGCTACACACTGGGCAGTCTTCTCGTCCACACTGTCGCGGTTTAAATGGGTCGGACTTTTGGAGTAGTCGTTTAATGGCGATTCCGGCTTTCTCCACCACTTTAATATTGAAACCTTGCTGCTTTATTTCTGTCTGGTATTCCTTCCGTAACCGTGAGTTGGGCGTAGCTGGTACAAATATTACTGATTCATTCCCGCCGCGTTTGTACCAGTTGGATTTCCTTTCGCTCTTTTCCTTTTCTCGTTCCACCTTTCTCCACTCCTTGGGTCGATGTAACGGTCTTTCTCCTTTTCGCTCAGCTCTTTGTCTCGCTCTAAAAGCTTTGAGGGCCGAATCTACAACCTCATATCTGAATTTCTTGCTGTACCCCGAGTATTGCATTCTCAGGACCATCTCGTTAACATTCTCTACTACTCGTTCCCATGGTAACAATCTGCTACAGTTAAGTAAGACCCGAAGGACTTCTTGGGTCAGGACTGTTCTCTTTGTACTCCAGCTTACGGCAGACCTAGCATGTATGACTGTCTTAGAAGCCATGCTCTTGGAATAAAACTCATACATGATCACTGAGGTTGAGGCTTTCTCGTCCTGCCTGTCTGTCTCTTCCCCTTTTGTTTCCATCCACACCTTCAAGTCAAGGATAGGTAGCTTTCCGTCCTGGTGTTTAGAGGGGTAATCTATTTCGAGTTGTATTGACGGGTGTATGTCGTTTCCTATCTGTTTTATCAATGTCATAGTCCTCTCATCGTCACTGATTCCTTGATCCTCAGCTACGGATCTCTCATCCATGTGAGTTTTTCCATCCTTGTACCTCATCCCAACTGGTGTTGCTTGCACAGCCATGTTGATGTCATCCACGTACCGTTTGTTCATTTTCATAACGATGGCCAATTCATTCAGCCTTGTTGCAAATTTTTCATCCCACCAAATCATGAAAATCTGGGCCAGTACCCCGGTTAATTTAAGGCCAATTGGACCACCTCTTATTTGCTTTCTGATCTCGTTATCAAATGTGAAAACATGATTTTTCATAATCACAGTCAATACAACTCTTAATGCCTCTTTCAACATAATACGTTTCGCACGTTCATCTGGCTGTGTGACTGGTGGGTTCCACGATTTAAATCTTTTCTCTTTCTGCTCCTCACTCCCACTTGCAGTGATCGTGGGCGGTCTCCCTCTCTTCGTCTTTCTCGTTGGACATACATTTGCAATCTCCATCCTAGCTAGTACTTCCGGTGATGTCGTTAATGCCAGGTACAGACCCAACTCCTGACTGTTGATACTTCGGATACTGATGTTACTCTCGTAGAAAACCTCACACACCTTATCGATTGTGAACCCAATATCAAGACTAGGATATAAAGCAATCACGTCGGTGGAGCCAATTATTAAGTTGTCGTTATCCTGGTCCTGATTAACTCTGTTCATTTCCGCGATCATGTCTTCCGTGCTCGTGCATATGGCGCTATTCTCTCTCGATTTCCATACCTCTGTAAGTACAACGCTCACCAGGTGAGAGAGCTTGCAGTTGTAACCTACCATTGCCCCGCATACAGGTCTAACGGGGGGGCCCTTGTACTCATCACTGTACTCTTTATGGTCCTTACGTAGGGTATATAGCGGTGCTACTTGGCTATCACTATTTAACATATTGTTCTTTACTCTAGTCTCGTTATTGGTCTCGCTCCCTGCATTTAAAATGCGCACCCAAGACGTCGAATGTGCATTTATGAGCTGTTGTAACCGGTCATGTTCATCTTTGGTAATTAAGACGCTATCGACAACGTGCGGTTGAGAAGCTACTCTGTAGTTCCCCATGCTGTCTACGGAGAGGCGACCTGACTTGTCTGTTTGAAACACCACACTCTCCTGACTCTGAACTTTCTTTTTCATTGAAACCAAGCCTTCCTTTTCGTTCTTCTCTAGGTTGCTCCATTTGCAAACCTTTTCATCTTTCACGTATTTTTCTGTTATTTGATTTAATTTTACTTTCAGGTTTTGCATAGCAATTTCCGACCTTTAAAATAATAATCTGAAATACCTGATCAAATTGAAGGGATTACAATAGCGGATAGTGACCTGCCGGTTACATTTAACTCTGAACATAGGTGTTATGGAGGGTGTTCTACTGATGAGAAGGAAAAGAAAATATTGAGTTTGCCACCAAAATTTGCTGTATACGACAAGGTGAACACTGTTGAGTGTGAGGCGGAGATCGAGAAAGGGCTAGCGAAGCTGAGATGGACAAAGAGGAAGCAATTCGAGGGTGACAAGAACCAACAAGACGAGAACAAAGAGCCTGAAGGAGAAACAAAGGGAAGTGTGTACGATGTTAAGAGTAACACATTTGATTTCAGCAATATGAGGGCAACAGATCTCCCCTTCAACAAGAGAGTGCATCTACCTGAACCTCTTGACGAAAGGTCGGAAATTGCTATGCAAAACCTGAAAGTAAAATTAAATCAAATAACAGAAAAATACGTGAAAGATGAAAAGGTTTGCAAATGGAGCAACCTAGAGAAGAACGAAAAGGAAGGCTTGGTTTCAATGAAAAAGAAAGTTCAGAGTCAGGAGAGTGTGGTGTTTCAAACAGACAAGTCAGGTCGCCTCTCCGTAGACAGCATGGGGAACTACAGAGTAGCTTCTCAACCGCACGTTGTCGATAGCGTCTTAATTACCAAAGATGAACATGACCGGTTACAACAGCTCATAAATGCACATTCGACGTCTTGGGTGCGCATTTTAAATGCAGGGAGCGAGACCAATAACGAGACTAGAGTAAAGAACAATATGTTAAATAGTGATAGCCAAGTAGCACCGCTATATACCCTACGTAAGGACCATAAAGAGTACAGTGATGAGTACAAGGGCCCCCCCGTTAGACCTGTATGCGGGGCAATGGTAGGTTACAACTGCAAGCTCTCTCACCTGGTGAGCGTTGTACTTACAGAGGTATGGAAATCGAGAGAGAATAGCGCCATATGCACGAGCACGGAAGACATGATCGCGGAAATGAACAGAGTTAATCAGGACCAGGATAACGACAACTTAATAATTGGCTCCACCGACGTGATTGCTTTATATCCTAGTCTTGATATTGGGTTCACAATCGATAAGGTGTGTGAGGTTTTCTACGAGAGTAACATCAGTATCCGAAGTATCAACAGTCAGGAGTTGGGTCTGTACCTGGCATTAACGACATCACCGGAAGTACTAGCTAGGATGGAGATTGCAAATGTATGTCCAACGAGAAAGACGAAGAGAGGGAGACCGCCCACGATCACTGCAAGTGGGAGTGAGGAGCAGAAAGAGAAAAGATTTAAATCGTGGAACCCACCAGTCACACAGCCAGATGAACGTGCGAAACGTATTATGTTGAAAGAGGCATTAAGAGTTGTATTGACTGTGATTATGAAAAATCATGTTTTCACATTTGATAACGAGATCAGAAAGCAAATAAGAGGTGGTCCAATTGGCCTTAAATTAACCGGGGTACTGGCCCAGATTTTCATGATTTGGTGGGATGAAAAATTTGCAACAAGGCTGAATGAATTGGCCATCGTTATGAAAATGAACAAACGGTACGTGGATGACATCAACATGGCTGTGCAAGCAACACCAGTTGGGATGAGGTACAAGGATGGAAAAACTCACATGGATGAGAGATCCGTAGCTGAGGATCAAGGAATCAGTGACGATGAGAGGACTATGACATTGATAAAACAGATAGGAAACGACATACACCCGTCAATACAACTCGAAATAGATTACCCCTCTAAACACCAGGACGGAAAGCTACCTATCCTTGACTTGAAGGTGTGGATGGAAACAAAAGGGGAAGAGACAGACAGGCAGGACGAGAAAGCCTCAACCTCAGTGATCATGTATGAGTTTTATTCCAAGAGCATGGCTTCTAAGACAGTCATACATGCTAGGTCTGCCGTAAGCTGGAGTACAAAGAGAACAGTCCTGACCCAAGAAGTCCTTCGGGTCTTACTTAACTGTAGCAGATTGTTACCATGGGAACGAGTAGTAGAGAATGTTAACGAGATGGTCCTGAGAATGCAATACTCGGGGTACAGCAAGAAATTCAGATATGAGGTTGTAGATTCGGCCCTCAAAGCTTTTAGAGCGAGACAAAGAGCTGAGCGAAAAGGAGAAAGACCGTTACATCGACCCAAGGAGTGGAGAAAGGTGGAACGAGAAAAGGAAAAGAGCGAAAGGAAATCCAACTGGTACAAACGCGGCGGGAATGAATCAGTAATATTTGTACCAGCTACGCCCAACTCACGGTTACGGAAGGAATACCAGACAGAAATAAAGCAGCAAGGTTTCAATATTAAAGTGGTGGAGAAAGCCGGAATCGCCATTAAACGACTACTCCAAAAGTCCGACCCATTTAAACCGCGACAGTGTGGACGAGAAGACTGCCCAGTGTGTAGCACAGGTGGAAAAGGACCGTGTGATAGAGAAAGTGTGACGTATGAGATTAAGTGTATCCAGTGTAACAGCGTATACGTAGGGGAAACAGCCAGGAGCGCGTATACCAGAGGGAAAGAGCATACGAAATCACTTAACAATAAGGAAGAACGATCTGCATTGTGGAAACACTGTAAAGAGAAACACAATAGAGAGGTAAAGCAGTTCCGAATGGATGTGACGGGGGTTTATCACAATGACGCGATGCTGAGACAAATAACTGAAGGAGTGAGGATAAATAATGTGAACGAAGACTCGCTTATGAACTCCAAGAACGAATGGAACTTTTTTCAAATCCCACGAGCTGTGATTGATACATCATGACCGCTTACATGAAGCCTGGAAGAAGTGTGGACATTTCAGAGTCACTTATATGAACAATTATTTATGAGTATTTTAAACATGGCGGAGTACTACTGATGAGGATCGTAATTGATCGAAATCGATTTGGAATTCCGCTACATTTTTACAAGTGACTTTTTATATACCATTTTACACGTTTTTATAATTCTTGTATTCGTTTTATAGTAGTTTTTAGTGCGTCGAACGTGACTACGAGACGTTATGTCTAGCAAACTGACTCAATTATCGAACACGTTCCTGGCCTCGGCCCACAAAATTTCATCACAAGACCCCCTTTTGCTTGCTATTAATAACAAAGTCTATTGTAGTACAAATTTGGCAAAGGGCGTACAGTCAGTCACTTAGCGGGAACATGAATATTTTACTTACAGTTCAGTCAACTTTCCTTAGGGTTAGGTTTTTATCCGCTTTACAGGTTTATTTCATGAAGCTTTGTGGTGTCGTCAATGTTCTTTGTGTCAAAAAGATACTAAAGGGCTGTGCTAGGTCATAGAGGGGTAAAGGGGAGAGTAGGTGTCTGGGTTTTGTCTATCTGTGTACTGGGAAAGGGGAATTCCAGCAGTTAGCACTAGATCAAACACTCTCACTAAAAAGTGCTGGAGAACTTGAGCTGAAGCTATTGGAACTGTGCTCCATTTGGAAAGGAAGTGGCTTCGTTCTTTTATTCGTGGTCAAAGTGTGAGATTTTTATCAACAACTCGGGGCTATGCACTTTGTTGGTTATTCATCTTCTCACATTCGACTTGCTCTCATAAAATAATTGTTAACTGGCATTTGGATAATTTTAGGGCTGTCATTAAACACCCCGAGAGGTACCCCCATTATCTCTGTAAAAAATCCTCTGAAGGAAGCAAGAGGCTTGGGTCGAAACTCCGCAGAAATATGTATTAAATAAACGTGTGTTAAAGTAACCACAACATTCTGATTAAATAAAATTGAGAAACTTCTTAGAATTCCAAACTGAGGGATATCAAATTGCCTTGAACGAAAACTCAAAAACATTAAATAAATCCATAAAAACAAAACAACCAAACATGCGCGAGAAAAATTGTTCACATCAATTGACCTGATTGACTAATTTGTAAAATCACGAATGTAACATTTGATCTAGATTTTTAAAAGTAATCAGAGCCAGCTTGCAATGGAATTACAAGGTGCTCTTGTCATGGAACAGCGACCCAATCAATAAGTAGATTATTACTACTAATATTTATGCGGCTATTCGCATCAGCATAACTGTTTTGATTCTTGTATTCAGTCGGTCGTTTGTGGAAAGTCTTGCCAGTCTAGTTGACAATGAAGCAAGACGATTGGACAAGTGATGTTGTAAATCAGTAATGACTAAAGCTTGATTTGTACTAGCTCTAATATTTTAATTCACAGATTATAGTGACGTTGTCATCCGTTTCTATGTCACGCAGATATTGCTAAAGGGATATGGAGTGTCGTAAGAAAATAAATAGGCACTGGGTTCTGGGGGCTGAGATTTTCGCACCGGAAAAGAGCGAAACCAAGAAGTGGGGAGAAAAGTTACCCCTGGTGTCGGACTGAGAAAAGAGTACTGTAGTACGTCTACACATTTCCCTCGAGGTTCGGAGATACAGTTATTGAATCATCTTGTCGAATGGCCCATTGTTTTCAATTCAGGATATGCATTCATTGTATGCAAAAAGTCCAAATCGATTATTATCGCTCATGATTGCTTATGTTACTGGAAAAACCCCATAAAAAGGTGTTCCGCTGACCTGTTTGAAATCAAGCTGTTAAAATATCCTATACATCCTAAACAATCCATCAAATTTTTTAGCTTATGAATGTCTTACTTACAGTTCAGTTCACTCGGAGTTGTTATTGAAGACTCCAGCTGGTAGCTTCTTGATTTGATTTCCATTTAAGTACCTAAGAAATGGACAAAACTGCAGTGAATAGTCGTGATTCCTACAGTGATTCTATGTTATTTGCACTTTCGGCTATTTTCTCGATTAACCAGGGTTAGATAAACTAACGAGCTCTCTGCTCACGGAAGAGTTTCCTATTATTCTCATGTTTTTTTGTTGTCGTGACCTTCTGTACAAAGGAGGAGGGATAGCTGTTGGAAACAAGAACTGATGACAAATGTTCTTTTTCCTGGGACAGATGACTAACGGTTTTGTCACAAGGCGCTTCGCCCGGTCAGACAATACCGGGCTCCACTGATCTAGGGTGTTGTGAATCATACGCTAAGTACTAATCAGTGTGATTTGGTTTACTGCAGACACTGCATGGTGTTCAGGCGTCTGTCTGGTTCTTTCGTAACTGAGATGTCAAGAAAGGCGATCTTAGAATGAGTTTATGTTGTTTGTCCTTTTCAACATTTTTTTGTTTAAATTGGGTTAGATAAACTAAACAAGGAATCTAAAGGTCGAGAGAGCAGAAAGCAAATCGTTATCTTCAAGAAGAGTACGACATTTTTTACTTTCGAAGACGTTTCGATTTTACGAACATCATCGTCAGTACAGAATCTTTGAAAAACCCTTAGGACGATATAACAACTAGGCGAAAGATGCATAACTATTTGGGTGAGTAACAAAGTGTTGGAAAGAATATAAAGCCTAAAGCGTAAGCGTCATGTTGATGTGATGAACTGGTTGGTTTAAATTAGGCTTTTCCCAGTTTATGTGCATAGCCTCCCTAAGTTTAAGTTGAAATTTAGTAGGGGCGGAATCGAGGATTTCAAAACAATCCGCAGAGCAAGATTGACGAAAACGTTCCGAGTTTTGTAAATGTTTGAAGATATGTGAGGACTTGTCTAAAGAGAGATGTTCACGGACGCGTGTGGAAAAATGACCACCAGTTTCGCCGATATAGCAAGCATTACACCAAGCACAGTTAAATTTATAAACCACTCGTGAACGAAGTTCTCTAGAGACAGAATCCTTCACTGAGAAAATATTTTTTAATTTAAACCTGGTAAACACTAATTTGATGTCAAGATAATTACAAAAACGACTAACAAGGCGACCTATTTTGTTTTGAGCTACAGTAGAAAAACGGCCTAAATAAGGTAAATTATAAAAGTATTGTTTACCCTGTCAAGTTATATAGTTGTTATGTAGTCCTAACGGTTTTTAAAATATTCTGTACTGACGATGATGTTCGTAACATCGAAACATGTCTTCGAAAATAAAAAATGTCGTACTGTTCTTGAAGATATACTAGGAATGAGTTTAAAATGCCATTTTAAAAAGTGTCATGAAGTCCTCATATGTTGTTGCTTAGCTTTTCCCTCTGGAGAAAAGGGGAAGTTGCATTTTTCCTGCTTAGGATGGCTTATCTTCTACTCTGCCAAAGATTTCGGACTGACCATTTCTTGAAATTACGGATAATATCTGCACACTTGATACATTTAGAATGTTATCGTCTATGATGTGTTGTACGTGATGTTGTAAACCAGTTATGTTTAAGGCTTGATTTGTAGTAGCTCTAATAACTTAGGTCATAAATTAAAATCACATCGCCGTCGGCTTATGTCTCACGCAGATATTACTCAAGGACTATGGAGTGTCCTAAGAAAATAAATAGTTACTGGGGCGAGAGGGCTGAGATATATCTATTTTGGCCAGGGACAAGAGCAAAACAAGGAACTGGGAAAAACAGTTACCCCTGGTCCCAGACTGAGAAGAGAGTACTCTAGTACTCTTATCATCATTCAAAACGTTTTATGAAGTCCCTCGGAGCTCGAACAAACAATTTTTAAATCTTTTTTTCCGAATGACCCATTTTGTTCAGTACAGAATATACATACCTTGTATGCCAAGACTCCAAATCGACTATTTTTTATTCTGATTGCTTTTGTTAGGGGAAAAACGACATGAAAGGTGATCCGCTCACTTGTTTTGAAACTTAGTGGGATTAGTTACTATTGGTAAAATACAAAGCCGTGATTTTAAGATTAAGGTCAATTTGTCCTTCTCAACAATTTTTTTTAATTGGGACTGATATTATCACCTTGGACTGGGTGATCATATGGGTTGAATAAATTTGATTGATATAACGGAATTGTTTTCCTCCAACCCCTTTTATTTTCAAAGTAGTGGGATTGATAACAGTGAGAATGGGATTTCGAATCCTGCCGATCAAGCGTGTGATATATAGGATCTGTATTAGTCGCTTAAAAATGTGTCGTGAAGCACACAATAGATGTTTTCTTTGGATGGACCAAATGAACCACCACGTAGTTTCTGGATTGTGTTATTAATGAAAAATTTTTTCCAACATTACTTTATTGTTACCAGTCACGAAGATGTCTTCGCAATTACAAACGAAGTAGGTGCCCTAAGAGGGCGGAATTGGTCACCAGTGATAGTTAAGAAATCTTATTTATCTGATTAACTCACACGCTCTAATAATCATTCTACTGTCTTTTAGTCGCGTATTATCGCTATCGAAGACCCCTGAGCTTGAATACTCTTAAATTAACTTTCGTTCTCGTCAATTAGTTTCTAAAGGACTTATTAAACGCACTTAATTAAATACTTGAGGGAGCATAAACACATTATTCCCGTTTCACCTAAAAATAAGATTGAATGTTTGTCCCTTTATTCTCTTTTTTCCTTGAGGCTGAGAGTTTCCTTCAAGCATCGCTCTCTCTTCATTTTTCAGAACAGAGGTAGCTCCTTCGTCAAGTTGTCTCAAGCGTGTAGATGGAGGATATATCCTAAATTTGTCCCTGTTTCTGTCTGGTCAGAGAAAATTTAAAATTTTGCAGTGTCTTTTCGAATGGCTGACTCCAGGTGGTAGCCCTTCTACTTGGTTGTCATCCAAGTCACTACGAAAATGATTTATCCTTAGCTAGATGTCTTTTCTGGTTTATTAAACTTAAGTTTTTTTAGCCGTAATGAGACCAGAGCAGACTTTCATTATCAAAGTTAAATAGCGCTATTTTGTTTCCGAGTAACTTAGTGCGGCTGCTTATAGCCAGCAATTTCTTAAGCATAAAAGATCGATAAGCTGTTGTCCTGAACTTCGCCGAGTTAATTGTTGTTTTTATATGAAAATCTATAAGCGATGTGTACTTACTTTCTCGAATTTTGGTCTAGCTTTAATCAACTGGTAAAAGGACTTCTTGCTGCGTTAATCTCTTTTATGATTACAGATCAAATTGGGTTCCACCTGGTTCATCTGCTATTCTGAATAAAGAGATTGTATGGTCCTATCTGGGAAAACCTATCAGATATTAACGCCTGAGTGTGTTATGTACAGGCTTATGTTTTGTTTTAATTGGTTTATAGTAATAAGAAAAGATAACATTTAAAAAGTGTGATGAGTACCTAAAAAGGTGTTATAAGTACCTAAGAATTGGACATAACTATATTTAAGATCTCTTCCGAATAGGTTATTATGAATCTGAGAGTGTGTCTATGTTATTGTGTCCTTTTGTCCAATTCTTTTAATTGACTCATAGTAATAAAAAAAGATAACATTTAAAAGTGTTATGAAGTCCCTTGATAAACACAAATACTGCAATATCAACTGTGTAAATTCATAACATTTTTTTAACACACTAAAATGCTGAAAAAGGAAAACCTCGTTCCAAATGGAAAATAACCCTAGGCTTCTTTTTGCATTTCTCAACAAATAGTACGTTTGGAACGAGGCAAACTTTAGACGGTTTTCAGGCTTATTTTCGGCAATTGCTAAAATTTCGCTCACCTGATAGCAATAAAGCTTTATTTGATTCAATAACCCCGATCAAATGAAATTGACCTAATTACAAAATTTTATGAGTCCCCTCCAGTAGGAAGAAAAACCCTCTCAACTATATTTCGTTTTCAACATGTGGCTCTCTAGCCCGGTTGGTAGTAGCGCTGAATTAGTGTGTGGGAGGCACGAGTTCAAGTCCCGTTTGAGCCTGAAGAGTATATCCAGGCCTCAGATAATGAAAAAATATCAGGGCGTTTCTTTCAAGCCGAATAAAAGCTATTCTTTATTTAATTGTGGTAAGTGGCTAATAATTGCTGTGATATCTGCTCTATGAGGGTCCTTAGATTTGTAGATCGAGGACATATCCTGGATTTAGATTAAACATTTTACATATCGTATATTTTTTTCGTGTCATTTTCTTCTGGCCGACATAAATTTAAATATTGCAATAATTTTCCATAAAATGTTTTGGACACCTGACATTTTTCGAGAGCCAAACAATGAATTTTAGATGGTTAGCTAAACACTCGAGTTTCCCTCGGCTATCAAAGTCAAATTCTGTTGAAATTACTGAGAAAGTGGTCTCTGTTACTCATGAAATAGAGATTCAATCAATAGCTCTTTCTACAGGTGGGCGATAACCACTAACGTGATTGTTCACATTAAATAATCTCTTGTGATACTTTTAAATAAAGTATGACGATTCAACCTCTGATATTTATTGTAAACCAGTTTTTTCTAAAGCTTTATTTGTAGTAGCTGGAGTGGTTCAAGTCATAAATTGTTGTTGCGTCGTAATCGGTTTTATGCTAAGTCAATAT
Source organism: Stylophora pistillata (assembly GCF_964205215.1). Classification (NCBI taxonomy): domain Eukaryota; kingdom Metazoa; phylum Cnidaria; class Anthozoa; order Scleractinia; family Pocilloporidae; genus Stylophora; species Stylophora pistillata. The sequence goes on from NC_142523.1 coordinate 28,834,769, forward strand.
TTAAGAGCTACCAGGCTTGGGGCGGGAGAGTTAAGTTTTATTGTGTAAACAGTTTACTAGTTATATTCTCCTAGATTGCTACTATTACCTTGAACTGGGTGACAATAAGGGCTGAAAATAGTGGGATTGATAGCTATGAGAATTGGATTTGTATTGAGATTTGGAACCAGGCTTTGGTAAATGTGCGTTACATGTGTTACATACAGGCCAGTCAACTTTGAGTTGTTACTGAAGACTCCAGGGGGCAGCTCCTTGATTTGGTTTTCACTTGCGTCTCTAGGAAATTGACATAACTGAATTTAAGATCTCTCCTAAATAGCTGATTATGAATCCAACAGTATGTCTATGCTATTGCGTCCTTTTGACAATTTTTTTCAATCATCTCGGTGAAAATAAGGGCACAAAGTAGTGCGATCGATAACTGAGAGAATGAGATTTCGTTTAAAATTTGGAGCCAGGCTTGGGTAAATGTACGTTACATGTGTTACATACAAGTAAGCCAACTTGGAGTTGTTAGTGAAGACTCCAGGTGGTAGCTCCTCGATTTGGTTTCCACTTAAGGACCTAAGAAATTGACATGAATGAGTTTAAAAAAAAAAAAACTTCATTCGAAATAGAAAATAACCCCAAACCTGTTTTTATATTTCTGAACACATGACACTTTGGGAACGAGGCAAACTTTAGAGGGTTAAAGAATGAATTTTCCCTTTTCAAGCTTATTTACGGCAATTGCTAAATTTGTAGCAATTACCTAATTACAAGTTATATGAGTCCCTTTCACTAGAAAGGAGAACCCTATTAACTGTACCTCCCTTCCAATGTATAGCTCTGGTGCTCACTTGGTAGTAGCGCTAAATTAGTATCTGAGAGCCACGGGTTCAAATTCCGTTGAAGCCTAAGGTTTATAGAGGCTTCAGATAATGGACAAATATCAAAGCATTTTTTTCAAGCTGACCAAAAGCTATTCAGGTTGCTAAAGTCTGTTAATGGTCGACATATCCTGGATTTGGGTTAAACATTTTATCTATCGTATATTTTTGTTGTGTTATTTTCTTCCGACCAACGTGAATGTAAATTTTGCAATAATTTTCAGTAAATTTTTTTGGACACTCGACGTAGTTCGAGGGCCAGTCGATGTTTTCAAATGGTTTGCTAGGCAATCGAGAGACTAAAGTTTCTCTTGGCTATCAGAGTCAACTTGTGTTAAAAATACTGAGTAGGTGCTCTTAGTAGTCAGTACCTTTCCCTATCCGTGTATGATAACTACTAACGTGATTGTTCACACCAACATATCTCTTGTGATGCTTTTGAATAAAGTAAGACGATTGAACACGGGGTATTGTAAACCAGTTTTTTCTAAAGCTTGATTTAAACTAGCTGGAATGGTTCAAGTCATGCAATGTTGTTGCGTCGTAATCAGATTTATGCTAAGTAAATATTTAAGGGCTACCAGACTTATTAGGCTTGGGCGCGGGAGAGTTGAGTTTAATTATATAAACATTTCATTAGTCATATTCTCTTGGATTGATATTATTACCTTGAACTGGGTGAAAATTAGGGCTAAGAGCAGTGGGATTAATAGCTATGATAATTAGATTAATATGCAAATTTGTAACCAGGCTTTAGTAAATGTGCGTTACATGTGTTACATACAGGCCAGTCAACTTGGAGTTGTTACTAAAGACTCCAAGGGGTAGCTCCTTGATTTTGTTTTCCCTTGCGTCCCTAAGAAATTGACATAACTGAATTTAAGATCTCTCCTAAATAGCTGATTATGAATCCAACAGTGTGTCAATGCTATTGTGTCCTTTTGACAATTTTTTTCAATCACCTCGGTGAAAATAAGTGCACAAAGTAGTGCGATCGATAACTAATATAAGAGAATGAGATTTTTTTTAAAATTTGGAGCGAGGCTTTGGTAAATGTACGTTCTATGTGTTACATACAAGTAAGCCAACTTGGAGTTGTTCGTGAAGACTCCAGGTGATAGCTCCTCGATTTTGTTTCCACTTAAGGACCTAAGAAATTGACATGACTGAGTTTAAAAGAAGAAAACTTCATGGGAAATAGAAAATAACCCCAAACCTGTTTTCATATTTCTGAACACATGACACGTTGGGAAGGAGGCAAACTTTAGAGGGTTAAACAATAAACTTTCCCTTTTCAAGCTTTTTTACGGCATTTGCTAAATTTTTAGCAATTGCCTAATTACAAGTTATATGTGTCCCCTTTGCTAGAAAGGAGAATCCTCTCAACTGTACCTCGCTTCCAACGTACAACTCTACTGATCAATTGGTATTAGCGCTGAATTAGTGTCTGGGAGGCACAGGTTCGAATTCCGTTGAAGCCTGAGGTATATACAGGCTTCAGATTATGGACAAATATCAAAGCATTTTTTCAAGCTGACCGAAAGCTATTCAGGTTGCTAAAGTCTGTTAATGGTGGACATATCTTGGATTTGGGTTAAACACTTTATCTATCGTATATTTTTGTTGTGACATTTTCTTTCGGCCACCGTGCATTTAAATTTTGCAATAACTTTCCGAAGAATGTTTCCGAGACCCGACATATTTCGAGAGCCAGTCAATGTTTTCGGATGGTTTCCTAAGCACTCGAGAATCTAAAGTTTCTCTCGGCTGTCGGGGTCAACTTTTGTTGAAAATATTGAGAAGGTGCTCTCGGTTTGTTCTGAAATATACTCATTCAGTCAAAAGCTTTCTCTATACGTCGACGATAACTAGTAACGTAATTGTTGACATCAACATATCTCTTGTGACGCTTTTGAATAAAGTAAGACGATCAGGCATGTGATATTGTAAACCGGTTTTTCTAAAGCTCTATTCGTATTAGCTGGAATAGTTCAAGTCATGAAATGTTGTTACGTCGTAATCGCTTTAATACTAAGTACATTTTTAAGGGCTACGAGACTTATTTGGCTTGGGGGCAGGTGAGTTGAGTTTTATAATATAAACAGTTCATTAAATATATTCTCCTGGATTGATACTATTACCTTGAACTGGGTGAAAATCAGGGCTAAAAGGACTGGGATTGATAGCTATGATAATGAGATTTCTATTGAAATTTGTAACCAGGCTTTGTTAAATGTTCGCTACATGTGTTACATACAGTGCAATCAACTTCAAGTTGTTACCGAAGACTCCAGGGGGCAGCTCCTTGATTTGGTTTTCACTTGCGTCCCCAAGAAATTGCCATACCTGAATTTAAGATCTACCCTAAATAACTAATTATAAGGCCAAGAGTGTGTCTATGCTATTGTGTCCTTTTTACTATTTTTTCCCATTGAACTGGATGAAAATAAGGGCTCAAAGTAGTGCGATCGATAACTAATGTAAGAGAATGAGATTTCTATTAAAATTTGGAGCATGGCTTGGGTAAATGTGCGTTATCTCTGTTCCATACAAGTAAGCCAGCTTGGAGTTCTTAGTGAAGACTCAAGGTGGTAGTTCCTCGATTTGGTTTCCACTTAAGGACCTAAGAAACTGACATGACTGAGTTTAAAAAAAGAAAACTTCATTCAAAACATAAAATAACCTCAAACTTGTTTACATATTTTTGAACACATGATCCATTGGGAACGAGGCAAACTTTAGAGGGTTAAAGAATGAATTTTTCCTTTTCGAGCTTATTTACGGCAATTGCTAAATTTTTAACAATTACCTAATTACAAGTTATATGAGTCCCTTTTACTAGAAAGGAGAACCCTATTAACTGTACCTCGCTTCCAACTTACAGCCCTGGTGCTCACTTGGTAGTAGCACTGAATTAGTATCTGAGAGCCACGGGTTCGAATTCCGTTCAAGCCTGAGGTTTATACAGGCTTCAGATATTGGACAAATATCAGAGCATTTTTTTCAAGCTGACCGAAAGCTATTCAGGTTGCTAAAGTCTGTTAATGGTGGACATATCCTGGATTTAAGTTAAACATTTTATCTATCGTATATTTTTGTTGTGTCCTTTTCTTCCGGCCAACGTGAATTTAGATTTTGCAATAATTTTCCGAAAAATGTTTTGGACACCTGACATATTTCGAGAGCCAGTCAATGTTTTCGGATGGTTTGCTAAGCACTCGAGAATCTAAAGTTTATCTTGGCGCTCAGAGTCAACTTGTGTTGAAAATACTGAGAAGGTGCTCTCGGTTTGTCATGAAATAGACTCATTTAGTCAATACCTTTCTCTATACGTGGGTGATAACTACTAACGTGATTGTTCACATCAACATATCTCTTGTCATGTTTTTGAATAAGGTATGATGATTAAACATGTGATATTGTAAACCAGTTTTTTCTAAAGCTTGATTTGTATTAGCTGGAATGGTTCAAGTCATGAAGTGTTGTTGCGTCGTAATCGGTTTTATGCTAAGTAAATATTTAAGTGCTACGAGACTCATTAGGCTTGGGGGCGGGGGACTTGAGTTTTATTATGTAAACAGTTTATTAGTTATATTCTTCTGGATTGATACTAATACCTTGAACTGGGTGAAAATAAGGGCTGAGAGCAGCGGGACTGATAGTTATGAGAATTGGATTTGTATTGAGATTTCGAACCAGGCTTTGTTAAATGTGCGTTACATGTGTTGCATACAGGCCAGTCAACTTGGAGTTGTTAGTGAAGACTCCAGAGGGTAGCTCCTTGATTTGGTTTTCACTTGCGTCCTCAAGAATTTGATATAACTGAATTTAAGATCTCTCTTTAATAGCTAGTTTTGAATCCAAGAGTATGTCTATGCTATAGTGTCCTTTTAAGCATTTTTCAATTGACCTGAGTGAAAATAAGGGCTCAAAGTAGTGCGATCGATAACTAAGAGAATGAGAGTTCTAATAAAATTTGGAGCCACTCTTTGGTAAATGTACGTTACATATGTTACATACAGATAAGCCAACTTGGAGTTGTTAGTGAAGACTCCAGGTGCTAGTTCCTCGATTTGGTTTCTACTTAGGGACCTAAGTAAATAACATGACTGAGTTTAAAAAAAAAAAAAACGATTCAAAATAGAAAAAAAACCCTAAACTTGTTTTCATATTTCTGAACACATGATACCTTGGAAACGAGGCAAACTTTAGAGGGTTAAAGAATGAATTTTCTCTTTTCAAGCTTATTTACGGCAATTGCTAAATTTTTAGCAAGTACCTAATTACAGGTTATATAAGTCCCTTTCATTAGAAAGGAGAACCCTCTCAAAGGAAACCTCGCTTCCAACGTGTAATTCTGTAGCTCACTATTAGTAGCGCTTAATTAGTCATTATCTGGGAGGCACAGGTTCGAATTCCGTTCAAGCTTGAAGTATATGCAGCCTTCAGATAAAGGACAAATATCACAGCATTTTTTTCAAGCTGACTTAATGCTTTTCAGGTTGCTAAAGTCTGTTAATGGTGGACATATCCTGGAGTTGGGTTAAACGTTTTATCTATCGTATATTTTTGCTTTATCATTTTCTTCTGGCCAACTTGAATTTAAATTTTGCAATAACTTTCCGAAAAATGTTTTGGAAACCTGACATATTTGGAGAGCCAGTCAATGTTTGAGGGTGGTTTGCTAAGCACTTGAAAATCTACGGTTTCTCTCGGCTATCAGAGTCAACTTGTGTTGAAAATACTGAGAAGGTGCTCTCGGTTTGTCATGAAATAGACTCATTCAGTTAGTAGCTTTCTCTATACGTGGATGATACCTACTAACGTGATTATTCACATCGACATATCTCTTGTGATGCTTTTAAATAAAGCAAGACGGTTAAACATGTGATATTGTAAACCAGTTTTTTATAAAGCTTGATTTTTTTTAGCTGGAATGGTTCAAGTCATTAAATGTTATTGCGTGGTAATCGGTTTTATGCTAAGTAAATATTTGAGGACTACGAGACTTATTAGGCTTGGGGGCGGGGGGCTTGAATTTTATTATATAAACAGTATATTAGTTCTATTCTTCTAAATTGATACTATTACCTTGAACTGGGTCAAAATAAGGGCCGAAAGCAGTGGGATTGATAGCTATGATAATGAGATTTCTATTCAAATTTGTAACCAGGCTTTGGTAAATGTGCGTTACATGTGTTGCGTACAGGCCAGTCAACTTGGAGTTGTTAATGAAGAATCCAGGGGTAGCTCCTTCCTTTGGTTTTCACTTGCATCCCCAAGAAATTGACATAACTGAATTTAGGATCTCTCCTAAAAAGCTAATTATGAATTTAACAGTGTGTCTATGCTATTGTGTCCTTTTGACTATTTTTTCCATTGAACTGGGTGAAAATAAGGGCTTAAAGTAGTGCGATCGATAACTGAGACAATAAGATTTCTATTAAAATTTGGAACCAGGCTTTGGTAAATGTGCGTTACATGTGTTTCATACAGGTAAGCCAACTTGGAGTTGTTTGTGATGACTCCAGGTGGTAGTTCCTCGATTTGGCTTCCTCTTATGGACCTAAGAAATTGACATGACTAAGTATATTAAAAAAAAAACTTTATTCGAAATATAAAATATCCCCAACCTTGTTTTCATATTTCTCAACACATGACTCGTTGGGAGCGAGGCAAACCTAAGAGGGTTAAAGAATGAATTTTCCCTTTTCAAGCTTATTTACGGCAATTGCTACATTTTTAGGAATTACCTAATTACAAGTTATATGACTCGCCTCCACTAGAAAGGAGAACCCTCTCAACTGTACCTCGCTTCCAACGTATAGCTCTGGTGCTTACTTGATAGTAGCGCTGAATTAGTATCTGGGAGGCACGGGTTCGAATTCCGTTCAAGCCTGAGGTAAATCCAGGCTTCAGGTAAGGGACAAATATCAGAGCATTTTTTCAAGCTGACCAAAAGCTATTCAGGTTGCTAAGGTCTGTTAATGGTGGACATATCCTGGATTTATGTTAAACATTTTATCTATCGTATATTTTTATTGTGTCATTTTCTTTCGGCCAACATGAGTTTCAATTTTGCAATAATTTTCCAAAATTTGTTTGAACACCTGACATATTTCGAGACCCAGTCAATGTTTTCGGATGGTTTGCTAAGCATTCGAGAATCTAAAGTTTCTCTCGGCTATCAGAGTCAACTTGTGTTGAAAATACTGAGAAGATGCTCTCGGTTTGTCATGAAATAGACTCATTCAGTCAATAGCTTTCCCTCTTCGTGGATGATAACCAATAACGTGATTGTTCACATAAACATATCTCTTGTGATGCTTTTAAATAAAAAAAGACGATTAGAAATGTGACATTATAAATCAGTTTTTTTCTAAAGCTTATTATTTGTATTAGCTGGAATGGTTCAAGTCATGAAATGTTGTTCCGCCGTAATCTGTTTTATGCTAAGTAAATATTTAAGGGCTACGAGACTTATTTGGCTTGGGGGCAGGTGAGTTGAGTTTTATTGTATAAACAGTTCATTAAATATATTCTCCTGGATTGATACTACTACCTTGAACTGGGTGAAAATAAGTGCTGAAAGCAGTGGAACTGATAGCTTTTAAAATTTGTGACCAGGCTTTGGTAAATGTGCGTTGCATGTGTTACATACAGGCCAGTCAACTTGGAGTTGTCAGTAAAGATTCCTGGAGGTAGCTCCTTAAATTGTTTTTCACTTTTGTCCCCAAGAAATTGACATAACTGAGTTTAAGATCTACCCTAAATAGCAAATTATGAATCCGAGAGTGTGTCTATGCTATTGTGTCCTTTTGACCATTTTGTTTTTATTCAACTTGGTCAAAATGAGGGCTTAAAGTAGTGCGATCGATAACTAAGAGAATGAGATGTCCATTACAATTTGGAACCAGGCTCTGGTAAATGTGCGTTACATGTGTTACATACAGGTAAGCCAACTTGGAGTTGTTTGTGAAGACTCCAGGTGGTAGTTCCTCGATTTGGTTTCCACTTAAGGACCTAAGAAATTGACATGACTGAGTTTAGAAAAAGAAAACTTCATTCGAAATAGAATATAAACTTGTTTTCATTTTTCTGAACTTATAACACGTTGGGAATGAGGCAAACTTTAAAGAAATAAAAAGAAGGAGTTTCCCCTTTTTAAGCGTATTTACGGCAATTGATAAATTTTTAGCAATTACCTAATTACAAGTTATATGAGTCCCCTTCACTAGAAAGGGGAACCCTCTCAACTGCACCTCGCTTCAAATGTATAGCTCTGGTGCTCACTTGGTAGTAGCGCTGAATTAGTATCTGAAAGCCACGGGTTCGAATTCCGTTCAAGCCAGACGTATATACAGGCTTCAGATAATGGACAAATATCAAAGCATTTTTTTCAAGCTGACCAAAAGCTATTCAGGTTGCTAAAGTCTGTTAATGGTGGACATATCTTGGATTTAGGTTAAACATTTTATCTATCGTATATTTTTACTGTGTCATTTTCTTCCAGCCAGCGTGAATTTAAATTTTGCAATAACTTTCCGAAAAAAATGTTTTGAACATCCTGACGTAGTTCGAGGGCCAGTCAATGTTTTCGGATGGTTTGCTAAGCACTCGAGAATCTAAAGTTTATCTTGGCGATCAGAGTCAACTTGTGTTGAAAATACTGAGAAGGTGCTCTCGGTTTGTCATGAAATAGACATTCAGTCAATAGCTTTCTCTCTCTACGTCGATGATACCTACTAACGTGATTGTTCACATCAACATATCTCTTGTGATGCTTTTGAGTCAAGTGAGACGATTGAACATGTGATATTGTAAAACAGTTTCTTCTAAAGCTTGATTTGTATTAGCTGGAATAGTTCAAGTCATGAAATGTTGTTGCGTTGTAATCGTTTTTTATGCCAAGTAATATTAAAGGACTATGAGACTATAAAGGTTTAGGGAAGGGAGAGTTGAGGATATTCACTTTTGTACGGCAAAAAGTGAAAAACCAGAAACAAGGGGGAAAGAGTTATCCCCTGGTGTGGAACCGACAGAAGAGTCGTGAACTAAGTCTAAGCATCATGAAAAAAAAAAAATATTGAGTCCTTTAGAGCAACTGAGGTCTAGATGGAGCTTGAGTCCGGAGAGCTATAATCCTGACACCATCTTTTATAATGACCGAGTTTCCGAAAGTAAGAAGTCCAATTCAATAATTTTTTACATTGCTTGCGTTAGGGAAAAAGGCCCATGAAAGGTGATCCTCTGACCTGTTTTCAAACCTACAGGGATTAATAATGACTGAAATCAGATTGTGATGAAAGAAAAACCAAATAACCGTAATTTTAAGATAAAGTTAAATATGTCCTTCTCATCAAGAGGATATAAACACTTTATTGGTTATTATCTCCTGGAGTGATACTGTTACCTTGAACTGGGTGAAATAAGGGATGAAAGTAGTGCAATTGATAACTAAGAGAATGGGATTTCTATTTAACAACTGGTTCATGCTTTTAGCGTGCACTATCGAGCTATGGAGCACGCGTGAAGTTTGGAGAGCACGAAAGAAGAGTAAGAGTTGCCCTCGGCTGTCGCCTAGGGCAACTCTAGCTTCTTGAGCGCTCTCCAAACTTCCTACGTGCTCCATAACTCGATAGTGCACGCTAAAGCATGAACCAGTTGTTTTAGAACATAGCCGGTAGAATTGTGTATCAAATCCGACGCGAAAAACGGACAACAATGTTAGTTGCAGCGAGTCGTGACGGCACTAATGCTGAGTCTCCTTTTCCGTTATTTCCTCTTTTTCTGCCTCATTTAAGAACTCTCGCCCAAGGGAAAAGGTCGAAACATTGCCTTTGTTTTCGGACAGGTAGGCCGAGTCTCTGTTTGTATTCATTATTGTCGCGAAATATATTATTTTTCCCCGCGCTAACAATGTCTTCTCGTGCGAAAAACAAAGTTTCTGGCGAAGCAATTTGCTTACCTTATCAGCGTGCACTATCAGGATTTTGAGCAAGCGTACGTATATCGAATGTGATTGCGCGATTCTGCTAGCTATGTTCCAATAAAATTTGGAACCAGGCTTTGGTAAATGTGCGGGTTGAAGAAATAGTTTCCTCTTTTCAGGCCTATTTTCGGCAAATGCTAAAATTTTTAGCTCACCTGCTAGTGATAAAGCTTTATTTTATTGTCAATACCGCCGATGAAATGAAATTTACCTAACTACAAATTATATGAGTCCTCTCCACGAGAAAGAAGAACCTCCTCAACTGTATCTCGCTTCGAACGTGTGGCCCTGTAGCTCAGTTGATAGTAGCGTTGGGAGGCACGAGTTCGAATCCCGTTTAAGCCTAAAGTATATCCAGGCTTCAGATAATAGACAAATGTCAGAGTAATTCTGTCAAGCAGAATAAAATCTTTTGTTAATGTAATTATGATATAGGAGTGATAATTACTATAATAGCTTCTCTGTCAGGATGCTAAAGTCTGTGTATGGAGGACATATCCCGGATTTACGTTCGTAAATCTCAATTTTTCGATAATTTTCCGTATTATGTTTTGGACACCAGACATATATTTGGAGAGCCAGTCAATGTTTCTGGGTTTGCAAGGCACTCAAGAAGCTAGCGTTACTCTCGGCTATCGCATTGCGTTACTCGTACCCTTCTCAGTTTTGTGCTTAGCAACCTTCCGCGTGCATCCAAAAGTCAATAGTGTGCGCTGTGGTGTTCACCATTTGTTAAATTTGATTTTTAATCTGCGGGTTAAAAGAAAATATTTCATTGCGAATTCATAGATTAATGACGTGCAGAAAAATTAACCCGCTTTTCCGAAGATAACCTGTTCTAAATGATTTATTGTCCGCACTTTTAAAAATATTTGAAGGATGATGGACACGATATTACCGTCTGACTTGACAATCTGCCTGGATATTTGTTTTTTCTAATAACATAAGTTGTTTCTTGAAACTCACAGTTTCCTTCGAGCCTCGCTCTCTGTTGATTTTTTTTCTTTTTTTAAACAGACAAATATCGGAGCATTCTTCGGGCCTGACGGAAGTTATTGTACATATAATTATAATATGTGACTGATAGTCGGTCTGCTTTGGGAGACTTCAGATGGTAGCTCCTGCATATGGTTTTCTCAAATCTGTAGTTGGAGGGCATATCCTAGATTTAGGTTGAACAGTTTATCATGCGTGTATTTCTCTGTGTCAATTTCTATCTGGAGAGAGAAAACTCCAATTTTCCGATAATTTTCCGTAAAAAGTTTTAGACACCCAATACATTTTGAGAGCCAGTCAATGTTTACCAATTTATTTCATCGTTTACAGCACCATGACTATTTTGATTTTTGCTACTAATTGTTATCAGATGTACCCGCGCTGGTAGTTCCAACCAGTCTTCATAAGCAAGACACTGGCTGCATGGTATTTCGTAACAGTTTTGTCTGCGGATAGGTTTCCACTCGCCCTAAAGGTCCAGGTCATGAGATTTTGTGACGGTTCCATAGGCTTTTGTGTGCCACGCAGATATTTAAGAGTCAAAGAGGGGAGAAGGGAGGAGGAAGCTAGAGTTTATCTATTGTATTATACAAATAAACTCAGATTTCATTTTAAATGACTGTGTTTTGAACCCTGCAACGTTCGTTTAAAGGCGTCTCTCTGAACAGTAATACAGCAGTGTGAAATATAAACGGATAAATGCATTACTGACAATACAGTTAACTCAGTGTTGTTATCGAAGACTCCAGGTGGTAACCCTTTTATTTGATTGAAATTAAAGTAACTACAAACAGGATATATTCTTGATCTGAAGTATTTGCTGGGTTATTAAAACTAGGCTTTTTAAACTCTAATACAATTTTAGAGACCACATCATGCTTTCATTACGAAAGGTAAATAATGTAAACTTACTTCCGGGTAACTTAGTAAGGCTTCCGGTAACCAGCAATTTTTCAAGCACATAAGAATGATTAATTTTTAAGCTTTAATCCTTATTGCATGTTTCATGAGCCCTTGAACAATAAAAGTTTAGAGCCAAAATTTTGTAACTACTCGAGCTGAGATGTTTTATATATGTAATTGGGTCTGTATAAGTCATTTCAAAATGTGTGTCTTGGAATAAGAAATGCACGTTTTTTACTCAGAGTTGAATCAACTTGCGGTTTGAACCCGTCTTCCTGAGGCAAGACACTGACCAAATAATATTCTATAACAGTTTTTTCCGCGACTAAGTTTACACTCGCTTTACAGATAGAAGTCATGAGATTTTGTGACGGCTTTAAAGACTTTTGTGTGCCACGCAGATATTTAAGAGTCAAAGTGGGAAGGAGGGAGGAGGTAATTAGAATCTATCTTATTTGCTGCACCTGTTAAATCCAAATTTCTTTTTGAATGGCTTAATTACTAACGAGCGTGATTATGCCATGAAAATTTGTTGTTCGTCTATTGTTTGCCTGCTCTGTGGAAACACTCGTGAACAGCTTACATTGTCTTCCCATATGTTTTTCTGTAGTTTTTGTGAGCGCACGAAAGCTGCATTTTCCAAGCATTTTCACACAGAAAACGACAAGAAATCGCGATGGTCGTCGATTGTTTTCTTGCTCCAAGGAGAGGCTAATGAATATTTCGTTTTCCGGAACGTTTTTCTACTGCTTTCCTACGCGTCCGAACCATGCAAATTTAAGTGTTTTATCCGAGAAACGCTGACGGTCAACTCCATGAATATAAGGTGTCCGTCGATCGTGATCATTATTTCCTGCTCTTTATCCTGTTCCATGAAAACGCATATGGATGTGTTGTCTAATATTTAGAATATTGACCACGATTGGGTCATTTGAGGCAATTCAGTTATTGGAGCCGTTTGGATCATTTTAGGAAATTGAGCTTATTGGGTCCTTTCAGGCAGCTGGGTCACTTGCACTGAAAGGGTCGAACAGCGACTAACCTAGCGGCGATAAACGTGAGAGCGTATGCCTTCCACGAATTCACCGTTGCAGAATACATCGGGAAATGCATGCTTTCGACTGGCTAACTCCAGGGAACATAACGTTAGAATGCGACAGACGGCTGTAAATGGCAGAATACACGTTATTTTACCTAGGTTAACCGAACTGACAGCAATAAATGGTTAGACGCCCGAAAATACGTTTCAACGAGTTTTCTCGAATTCACCATCGCGGAAAAATGTTAGTTAATGCATGCTTTTGGCTGCAAAAGTCATGTGAATATTTTGTTCACCGGGCGAAAAAATGGTTGCGAACAAAAGAAGATATAACATTTTCTGTGCGTTATACGAACGGCAAACACAGAAAAACGTTAGGTATTGCTGTATTTTACACACATTCAACTTCCAGAGTCAACTTGGAGCTGTTAGTGAAGACTCCAGGTGGTAGCTTCTTGATTTGGTTTCCACTTAAGGACCTAATAAATTGACATAACTGAATTTGAGATCTCTCCTTAATAGCTAACTACGAAACCGAGAACGTGTCTATGTTATTGTGTCCTTTTGACCATTTCTTCTTCACTCCTTCTCCGACCGATACTCCCAATGCGCATGCAGATCGCGGCCGCGCGCGGTCTCGGTACTACATTAAAAAAGTTACAGGCGTTCCTAACTTCCTCTTTCGCTCGTGGCGTGCTCGGTCAACCACAAATCATTCAATCTACGTCTTGTTTTCATTAGTTCCTACCTTAAAATCTATCGTAATGGGAGAAAAATCATCTGAGAATGCAAGTAATTGATTATTATTTTGTATTTTCGGCTTTTCATAGCAGGATGGCTCGACGTTTGATGGATTTCGTTGGTTTGTTTTTAACTGATGGCGCTCGTTAGGGACGTGTACAGCGACAGAGTTGCAGCTTTCCGCCTGCCCTCCTTTTTTTTAAGGTTAGCCCCGATTCTTTCGGCGGGAGCTTATATTTTCGCATTTAGTCAGTGATTACGGAAAATGTAAGGTACGAGTCAATGACCGGCTTACTTCTGTCCTTAGGAAAACCCTGGTGCGTCAGTCCCGATCCAATCGGCGGGAACTGTACTACCGGACATAGACAAGATCATCGCTGACTCGGTCGCAAGGTCCTTGCCCACCATCCTGGTAAATCTACTTGCATCTGGAGCTGGCACTATTTCATCCTCATCATCAGTTCAAAAGCCAGAGTAATCTCCTGATTTTTCCAGAGGAGATCGCTTCTTCGCTAAGGAGAGCTCAGTAGAAATATCACCAGAGCTTCTGGATTTGACATCCAGAGCATTCGCCAAGCCTTTGGAGAAAGATAAGTGGAAAGAACTTATTTCATCTTACCCTGGTATCAAGGGAACTGATTCCTTTCTTGTAGCCCCTACTATGGAGGCTGGTATGAAGGAAGAATTGCGTAAAAGTCATGGTCATACCAACGTCAAGAAAACCTTGGCCTTTGATGATGGTTTGGCTGAAAAACAGGCCACAATTATATCAGTAGTAAGGTCAATTCTTGCCGCACTCGAGGCCTTAGATGACAAGACGGAATCTGATGATGGCTCTGAAGGGATAGACCCCGATACTGTCGAAGGCATGCTTGAAGACGCCCTAGTCATGTTAGGAAATGCAAATGCACGACTAAATGAGTGGCCTGAACGCCGTTTATCAATCTTCGTGACAGAGATTGTTAAGAGAACCATGCGTGAAGGCATCCCAACCGATACGCACTTGTTCCCTAAGAAGTTCCATGAAAAGATCAAGAGCGAACATGACCACACCGTTTCTTGTGCTAAGCTGGTCCCAAAACCAAAGGAGACACTTACCTTTGGCACCTCTCAGCCCTTTCGCGCCACTGCCCACCAGAAGCGTGGGAAGCCAAGTTTTCAGGACAGGAAACGGAAATAGAGATCCGACATTAGATCTGGAGCCTCCAATGCAAAGCGCAGCAGACCTCTTGGAGGAGTTGCAAATTTTGCCCACTCAGCCCGCTCACGATCTTCAGACAGCTGACTATATCCCCGAACTCCCCACCATTCCCCTCCCAACCCAGATTACTGCTTGCTGACTGGAACGATATCTGACAAATTGGAAGATTCTAACCAAGGACCCATGGACTCTGAACACTGTATCGGGCTACGAATACCATTTGTAATACCGCCACGGCAGTGACGACCTCGTGTAACCTCTACAACAAACAACCAGAAGACGCTTCTCTTGAGAGAGGCAATTCGGACACTCATTTCAATGGTTGCGGTCAAGGAAGCGGAACCTCACCTCAAACAATTTGTATCATCACTTTTCTTGGTGGAAAAGGGAAAGGACACGGGGGAATTCCGCCCTGTGATAAACTTCAAAACCCTGAACAGGTTTCTTGTGAAGGAAAAATTCAAGATGAAAGGCCTGTACACTGCTCGGACCCTTATTCGGACCAACGATTTCATGGTCAAACTGGACCTGAAAGATGCATATTATGCAATCCCAATGCATGTGGACTCCAGGCAATACCTTCGGTTCATCTTCGAAGGGAGAGTGATGGATTTTCAATGCCTTCATTTTGGTCTATCAACTGCACCTCGAGTCTTCACAAAGATTTTGCATCCAATCATTTCCCACCTTCGCTCCCGGGGACTCAGATCAGTGACTTATCTCGATGACCTCCTTATCATCCACCAGAAACAGGAGATCTTTTTGCATATTTTTCATCGTGTTTTACAGCTAATAACCTCTCTGGGGCTAATTGTGAAACAAGCCAAATTCTCACAAGCTCCAACCCAGAATCTTGTGTTCCTGGGAACAGTGATCGACTCTGTTCATATGACGATATCACTCCCGGCGGAGAAGATTCAGTTGATAGTCAGTTCCTGCAGAACACTTTCCAGGAAGCAGGTGACCAAACTGGGAGCACTGTCTTCGTTATTGGGCTGCATGAGTCATGCAGCTCAGACTGGACTATGGGTGACTCCTCTGCACTATTGATCCCTTCAGTGCTGCCAAGTCGACACCATCCACCGGCTGGGGTGGAGGAGGAAGGCGAGGGTAGAGCTCTCTCCTGCAGTCCTGGAGGACCTGAAGTGGTGGTTGACCCCAGCACTTCCCAGTTACAACAGACAGGACACATGCCCCCCCCTGCTTTCGATCTTTTAATCCGAACGGATGCATCATTGAAGGGTTGTGGGGCAACCTGCAATGGAGCTGTAACAAGCGGGCGTTGGAGCCCACAGGAGGCGACCCAGCACATCAACTGCCTAGAACTGAAAGCTGCTCTCCTTCCTCTTCAGTCCTTCCTGAGAGACTTGCCAGTAGCACCACCGCATATACTTCTGGAGATGGACAATAGCACCTCGGTGGCATATATCAACAGACGGGGCGGGACACAATCTCCATCACTGTCCCTACTCGCACTGGAAATCTGTTCTCTCTTACTGAGCATGGGCTCTTGGCTGACAGCACGACATCTACCAGGTGTACTAAATGTCGAGGCAGATGCTGCCTCAAGGGAACTCAATACTTGCACGGTGTGGTCTCTCAAGGAGAGTGCCTTCGAGGAAATAGCGGCTCGATACTACATGCCAGAGATAGACCTGTCTGCGTCAAAATTCAATCACAAAGTTGCACTATACGTCTCTCGCTACCCAGATCCGGGGGCGTAGCAGTCGACGCTTTCAGACTGGACTGGAGCCAATGGAGAAGTTCTATACAACCCATGTTGTTCTACTACGTCATGTACTTCAGAAGGTGAAGGACGACAGAGCTACTACCTTGCTAGTTGCACCCCATTGGCCGGGCCAATCGTGGTACCCTCAGCTCCTCCTGATGCTCAAGGACTCTCCCCTAAGACCTCATAGGGAGATTTCTCTGCTGTCTCTCCTATTCGACCCGGAAGTAGTCCATCCGCTTTGGCGCTCCCTCCGCCTGAATGTATGGCCGATATCAGGAGATCATACCAAGCAGCAGGCTTCTCACCACAAGTGATAAAGGTTTTACTGGCATCATGGTCTGAATCATCAAAGAAGCGTTACCAGGGTCCCTGGAAGGTCTGGTCGAGTTGGTGCACGGCCAGGGGTCTTTGTCCCCTTTCGGCCCTAGTAGCAGAAGTTCTCAATTTCTTAACTGAGCTAGCAGTGCAGCATAACTGAAAACACAGAACTGTTGCAGTCTATAAATTGGTGATTCCCCAAGCCCATTCTCATGGAGTTGAGCCCTCAATTGGTCAGCTCCCGGTAGGTTCTGTTTTATGAAAGGCATCTTTCGCTTGAGCCCTCCAAGACCACGCTTTAATTACACTTGGGACGTCAGGCTGCTGCTAGAATACCTCTCTACCCTTGAGCCCCTTGGCTCCTTGACTACCAAGCAACTTTCATTTAAGCTGGTATCACTTCTGGCATAAACTGCAGTTGCCAGGGGAAAAAGGCCCATGCAAAGGTGTTCCTCTGATCTGTTTTAAAACCAACAGGGATTAACAGTAACTGAGATCAGATTGTGATAAAAAAGAACAGTAATTTGAAGTTAAATATGTCCTTTTGATCAAGAGGATATAAACAGTTTATTAGTTAAACTCTCCTAGATTGATATTGTTACCTTGAACTCGGTGAAAATAAAGGCTGAAAGTATTGCGATTGATAACTATGAGAATGAGATTTCTGTTAAAGTTTGTAACCAGGCTTTGGTAAATGTGCGTTACATGTGTTACATACAGGATAGTCAACTTGGAGTTGTTAGTGAAGACTCCAGGTAGTAGCTCCTTGATTTGGTTTCTACCTAAGTCCCTAAGAAATTGACATAACTAAATTAAAGATCTCTCCTCATCAATGGGTAATTATGATTCCAAGAGTGTGTCTATATCATTATGTCCTTTTGACCATTTTGTTTTAATTGGTTCATAGTAATAAGAAAAGATAACATTTAAAAGGTGTAATAAAGTTCCTTAATAAACGCAAATAATAATAAATAATAATAGCAAATCAGTAAATTACTAACAATTTTAACATGCTGAAATGTTAAAAAAAGAAAACTTCATTCGAAATAGAAAACACCTCCAAACTTGTTTTCATATTTCTGAACACATGGCACGTTGGGAACGGGGCAAACTATAGAGGGTTAAATAATGAAACTTCTCTTTTCAGGCTTATTTATGGCAACTGCTAAAATTTTAGCAGAAGAAGAATCCTCTCAACTGTACCTCGCTTCCAACGTATACATGTAGCTCTGGTGCTCACTTGGTTGTAGGGCTAAATCAGTATGTGGGAGGCATGGGTTCGAGTCCCGTTGAAGCCTGAAGTATATGCAGGCTTCAGATAATGGACAAATATTGGTGCATTTGTTTTAGGCCAAATAAAAGCTATTCTTCGTATAATTATGATAAGTGACTGATAATTACTTTAATAGCTCGTCTATCAGGTTGCTAAAGTCTGTTGATAGTAGACCTATCCTGGATTTAGGTTAAACATTTTACTACTGCAACGCTCTTTTCTTTGGCCCACCTAAATATCAACTCCATCGCCTTCAGAAAGTGCAGAACGCAGCGGCTAGAGTAGTTTTTCAATTGTCTAAGTTCCACCACATAACGCCTGCTCTTGTTAAAATACACTGGCTCTCTTTAGAGTTTCGAGTCCAGTTCAAACTGCTTCTAATTGTCTATAAGTCCTTACATAGCCGAGCTCCAGATTATATTAACGATCTTCTGTCTATGAAAACCGTGTCCAACTATTCTTCTATGGATTTCAAATAAAAAAATTCCCTGCAACTCATGGATTGAAGAAATTTCCGAACCACTTGCAAACTGACATCATATATCTAACAATTGCGTGACACATAAGTCACGCAGTGGCGACCATGTCTATTCATTTCTACAAAATTAATGCTTACGGAGAAAACAAAGACAACTTCTATCGTATTGCAAGTAATTTGAAGACGTTATTTATAGCTACATTCAAGCATTTATTATTACCACTGAAGCTCACAAACTGCAAATGATAAAGAAAACCGTTCTTTTCTTTAAGTCGCCGACCTCGCCGAGGAGCGAAATTTCTATGTATTTAAAACTCTCGTATGCATAGCAGCACAAAAACTCCAGAAAACAGCCCTACGAACGGTAAATTTATCATTCTACTTCGCAGTTTTCAAATATTAAATGTCTATTTCACGTAGAACACATAACTAAGCTACCCTACTTTTCACGCGACAGTGAAGTAAATATATAGAAAAATCCGTAGTTTATTTCAGATTTAAACGGTGATTCTACTTTGTTCGTGAAAACATAGGGAAGACATTATTCAAAAAGTCTGTGGAATAAGTAAGCTTTTCCCTGCTTTTGCAAGTACAAACGAGGCCTCCAAAAGTGGACCAAATTGGACCTTCGATTGACGCTAATTACGCGTGATAGGTCTTGGTTTGTTTTACCTATAAGCCTAACTAATACCAGAATATAAGCCAATTCGATTTTTGGACTGTTGCCGGTGATTTTTGGATTTGTCTGATTTTTAGTGACATCTCTTAACATCTACAAAATACATTATATATTAGTGCCTAAAAATGTGTCTTATGATTTGTGTAATGGCCGATATAAGAATGCGACTTTTTACTTACAGCTCTCGCAGCTTGACCAATTGAGCGAAAGGTTCATTTTGCAACTTCTTGATATTGTTATTATGTAGCCATCTGGAAGAGTTCAAACTTTGTCTTACTATCACATGAGAAACAACCACTTCCGTATTAGTAAAGAGGGGGATGAGGGGGAGAGGGGAGTCGAAGCCATACAGTTATAGAGAGAAAGATTTCAAAGACGATCAAATTTCAAGAATGCGAAAACAATAAAACAAAATAAAACTTATACACTGCAAAAAGGTAAATATAAAATTTTCAAAACCAAAACCATCAACATCCTGTAGTAGCACTATTTTGGAGATTTCAGTGTCTGAAAAGATACTTTAATGAGGCAAGGTTGCTACCACCTCTTTAATTGCCGCCAATCTACAAACCATCCCACCCTGTTTCACTGCTCTTATAAAAGACTTTTTTCGCTATGTGGTCACCTGGTTTGAATGGGTAAAAATAAGAATTTAAAATGGCTGTATAAGTATTTGCTGTAGATAACATCTTATGGGCGAAATTCCACCTTTACCCTCCAAAATTATCGTATTCATAGATAAATCAACACTCAAATGACTGAAGTAATGTAGAAATCTCTGTCTTAAACTAAGATTAAAAACAACCTCAAGCTGGAAAAACAAGCTTGTGAGCAGACGATCATTCACGATCGCAAAAATGCATGAAACCGACATAAAAGGGGAGCAAATGTATTACAAGAAGAACATTTTGGCGATTTTTTTATTTGAGTTTAAAATTAAGCTATATTTTGTCCAAAACTGTAAAGTTTTTTTTTGTTTGTTTCGCGATATATTGGTGCGCTCTGGTTATATGATTGGCAGCAGGTCAAGGTTCTCAAACGACTGTGCAAAAGGCAGTCGAACATTTCTCCGAAAATTTAACAAATTGAGAGAACCTACACAATCCAAACTATTATATGTCGATGAGGAACTGCTAAATGATCTCGAGGAGATTTATAAATCTCATATCTAGAGCTCGATTTACGCTGACTCAGAATGCTATAGGAAAATTGATTACCTGACGAGGGAATTCCGCGTTAAATTGCACGCGAAAACCGATATCGCAGGAATCGCGAAGCGATGAGTGCGTTATCGGTTTTCAAGTGCAATTTAACGCGAAATTCACGAGTCAGGTAATCAATTTTCCTTGAATCACATAACTGAATGAAAATTATTTGTAAAAATTCACCACAGGCGACTGACATTAGCTGAATCGGTGGGATGAGCATTCGACTGAAAGTTGATGGAAATATTCACTGGAGAGTTGTTGAACGATACATTGGTGAACAATCCACCTAGAACTCTTGCTGCTAGATCATCAATGCCGTTATTCATTGTTGTTATGTTATTTCCAACTACTGATGGAAGTGCAAGGCTGTTGACATAAATTTCTCGCAAAGCTTTAGATGGCCATGGTGCGTGGACCGTCGCTGGCGTTGGCAGCTGTGACAATCGTGGTGGTACGACTGAAAACCCAGCCAGCTTGCTTGACATCCTTCGTTGTTTTTCCTAAAAGATTATGGCTGCAGATGGATATTGAACCCGGATTGGCGTGACCTGTTAGCTCGGAGATTGTTTTTTCTGGGCCGTGTTCACAGGATTTTCTCGCTTTCGGGTTGTAGCGAGCGCAAGAGATTTTTCATGCCTCCCCACGAATTTGAAGCTCAGCTCAAAACAAGGAAGAACCTCAGGCTCACTTTCAAAACGCTTTGTTTCTTTTTGCTCTTTAGAAGGTGACAATGGTTTTAAAAACATTTTAAATTGACTTTGTAACAATTTGACGATAGTTGTTGTGGTTAGTGACGTAGATACGAAACAATTTCACATAGCCTCGTTTTCAACTCGCAATTCCACGCTGTATACCTCGCTTCGTTAACCAATCAGAATGCGAGATTTTATTCAATGATGCGATTCTAAAAAATAGGTTAAGGTCGACTACCGATCACGGTTCTTTAATAACTAGATGAAAGGCAGTCGGAAATATTTCCAAAAAAATTTAGGATTAAACCTTTACATTCTGAACAATCATATATCGAGAAGGAGCTACCAGGGTTCCCGAGGAAATTGATGACTTTCATGTATAATATAACGCTCAGTTTACACTGGGCTACGTGTCAACATCCATTATTTCATTCCAATTTCAACTGGCATTACAAAGGGAAGGATACACTCATCAGGATACTGTCAAATTTTGTGAATAATGTAAACAACAGACTTTATAAAGGAAAGTGTCACCATTTGTCACCACAAGAGGGCCAAGACGAGATGAATTTTAGTTTTCCCTGCCTTCTTTCAAAGATGTAAATTGTCCGTGACTCAGAGCGAAACTCCCTGTCTTTTCCCACGCCTTGAAGTAATTCATTTTGGCCTGAATCTTCCTGACCTGTTATAATTATGCCTTAAATCAGGGTGGAAACGAAACACTAAATTTTAATGACCATAAAAAGAAAATAAGAAAATAAGCAACGACAGGAGTCACCCGCTTTCAATCTCCTAGTGCTTGGAATCCTCGTCTTCGGAATTCTCAGAGCATACTTTGGTACTAGATATTATTCATAAGTCTTAATCTTGATCTTATTTTATTCTAAAAGTCCACATCTGTTTAGAAAAAAATCTGAAAACAACCGTGAAATTTAGAAATCGTGACGAGGCAAAATTACTTTTCAGCGTTTCTGACCATATATTCGTGCATGTCAGACTCAAATTCGTGCGACCACAAGTTGAAGTATATAGCAGGGATGCTTCAATTCTGAAACTTACCCATTTCAAACCATTTGACCAATCTGTGACGTACGAAGCTAAAAAGTAGCTAAAAAGTAGCTACATCCAGTGAGCATAGGGCGTTCAGTAATTCGTAACTCAACGAGCGTCAATGTCATCAGTAGCATTAATATTGTCTACTTACAAAACGGCCAGCTCAATTATGTTATCAAAGACTCCAAATGGTAGTTCCTCTATCTGGTTGTAATCCAAGTTCCTGAATGGAGGATATATCCTTGATTAAGGTCAAACGTTTCATGAATTTTTTTGTTGATATGTATGTTCTCTCTGCCTCCTCCCCCCGCCCCCCAACACACACACACACACACACACACACACACACACACATACACACACGCACACCCCTTCCGCCCTCTGCGCATTACAAAAAAGAAGAGTAGAAATGCTTACAATTTCGCTGTAGAAAAGAGCAAGTGCTGTGGAACTGACTGTAAATGTTTTCCGTTACATTCAATGCGAGTTACTGTGTACATAACTCCAACTGCGGTGGTACATCGGCAGGGATCTGGGCACCCTAGTTAATGAAAAAAAAGGGGTTCGTATAAACCTATTGTTTGTTTCAAGCTGGTGGGACTCTTTGGTTGTACTTGCGGAAGGAATGTATCTGAGTACTCTAAAAAGTAACTTCTGGTTATCTCATGAACACTCAATACTGTTCCATTGTCAGGAAAGAAAATGTGTTGTTGGGACTGTAAATCTATCGTGTCAGTTTCTCAGTTGCAAAGATAGGATGAAACTTTTTCGGATTTGTTCATTTTACAAGCGAGGAATGGAAAATTTTCGAACGTGCAGTATATT
>NC_142523.1:28862767-28935267 GCF_964205215.1 Stylophora pistillata
CGCTTGCACTCTCGATTCACTTTGTTTCTTAAGATCTTAAATAGGTACTGGTTCCCGGATGCGAATGCCTTCTGACGACGGGCAATTAGATGTTTGAGATGTACAGACAACCAAGGCCGGTCAGTTTCGTACACCTGTGTAGAACGCCCGGGCATGATTGTGCTCAGCCCAAGGTTAATAATGTCAGTGAGAGTTCTAAGCTTAACTTCACATGACAGATCAGGTGAGAGAAGATCAGACCAAGGCACTTGAAGAAAAAATCTGCCCACACTGGCTCTTTTACTGGGTCTTTTGTCTCTGGAGAGGATGATCTTGCATTTAGATTTTGAGGGCGTCTCCCTGATTCCCGGCCCCATATACACGGACAGGTGGTCAGATAGACCAAACAGAGGAAAGCTACATGGAGCAGAGAAAAATTCAGGGAAGTTGGTGAAAAATTGATCCAGAGTATTATTACCTCAGGTAAGAAATGAGACAGTAGGCTTGAGGTGAAAAACCTTAACATCAGATTGGACCATAGGAAGGAGCGACCGGTTAAAGTCGCCAGCCAAAATAATTGCACAGTTAGAACATTTAGCCTCAAGAGACATTAAGGATGTCACCAAATAATCCCTCATACCGGAGTCGTTGGCGTCTGGGGATTGATACACCACGCCCACGATAATGTTGGAGAATCCACGCGGTAATCGGATGGGCCTAAGGTCGGCCCAGAGAGCTTCATGATCCTCATGATGAAAATCAGATAGAACCTTGCACTGGATCGAATCTTTAACGTACCTACGCACACCTCCATGTTGCCAGCCGACACGATCGCGCCTAAAAAGCTGGTAGCCTTCGATGTTAATCGGGGAATCAGGCACACAGCCACTCAACCAGGTCTCAGTAAAAGGGCTATATCAGCATTAACGTTGTTTAGAGTGTGAGCAATTTCATCAATTTTAGGCGCCAAGGACATTGTGTTGGACAAAAAGATCGAAGGAACAAAGTGAGGCCTCCCAAGGGAGCGTGTGGTCACGCTGTCGACTTCGGATCTTGATGGAGTCGAAGAGGTGTGATTTTAAATGTTTAATAAGTTCCCATGATTTACTGAGTCATGCTTTCCCTTGGCCCTTGGATAGCTAATGTCGAACTGTTTTCGTCTTGAGATAACTGGAAGAATATGGTTAACTCTGTGATCAGCCTGTAGTTTGCGTTGGATCCCGCCGCGTATTCCTCTGGTTGGTTTTAAGATTCCAGCAAATTTGCAAGCGGTCCATTCAGAACGCCGCAAAGGTTTGATAAGTTGTGTCGAATTTTTCCACCAGAATCTGAGGGAAAGCAGTGTAGATCGGCTGTAATTCATAGCCATAGCGCTTAAGACGTGTTAACAACCTTAGAACGAAAGGGATGAACCACAAAAGTATAGAAAAAACAAAAAAATGTGGAGCCAAATTTTATGCAGCCAAACGGCGCAATACAATCAAGATAAAAGATTGTATTTGCCGTATGGAACAAGATACAGCTCCAGTCAACTATGGAAATATGGAATATTTACGCGATCGGTTAGAAGGCTTTGTTCAGATTATCGGGTCGTTTTCTTTGGTTCTCACAAATGTCTAAGGCTTTCTGGAGATAAAGGTGCTGATTGAGGATCTTTTGCAATACCTGCGGGAGTTACTTTACAATAGCAAAGAAAAAATTGCTCGTTATATCGAAGATAGTACCGAGTTTCGTAATGTACCTAAGTTCTGTGAAAGATGTTCGTTAGGGAGACCAAGATACAGCGTAACAGCAGCCGCAGCCGAGAAAATTGAAGTACTTCGCAGCACTGGTATGCAGTGGACAGCTATCGCAAAGTGTCTTGGTATAAGTACCAGAACTCTGTCTAGAAGAACAACAGAATTAGGTATAGTTGATTACAGCGATATTGTTGCAGAGGGCCTAGACAGGAATGTAAGAGATATTTTACGATTAACATCATTCTCTGGTGAAACGTACGTAGGAGGAGCTTGAAGAGCACGAGGCATTTTTGTTCAGAGGTGGAAAATCGGGGAAACCCTACAAAGAATTGATCCTGTAAACCGTGCTATTAGGCGCAGATATTCAATTCAAAGACGTCTCTATAACGTTAAAAAGCCAAATCGTTTGTGGCATATTGACTCAAATCACAAGCTAATTCACTGGAGGATTGTTTTGCACGGCTTTGGGCAGAGGTGAACAGGATTGTTTCGTCACTTTACATTGATCTGTTCAACTTTATGGAAAATAGTGGCATTCTTGATACACACAATGAATGTGATTTATTAGCCCTTCACTATGTTTATGTGCCAGCCATTCAGGCATCTTTGGACGAGTTCATATCCCAGTGGAATCATTATAGTCTGCGTACCATGACAAGCATGTCTCCCCTGGCACTTTGGTATTCTGAGCTTGTCTCCTCTGGGGTGGACAACATAGAGATAGGTGACATTTCTCTACATGGCATTGATCCCAATGGTCCCGTGGCAGGTATAGAGAAAGAAAACATGGTTTCTGTGCCTGAAAGCACCATTCAGCTGACTAACAATAAAGCAGATGACATTCACAGCCTAGTACCTGATCCATTAGCAGATGATGGCAATCATAGAATAGGGTGTTACCTTGCCATTGCCAATTATTTGAAAATGCTTTGACTATAATCTGCGCCAATGTAACTAAGGCATCTGCAGAACATAGTAATAACCCAGCAAAGCTATTGTGGTATTACTTCAAATAATTCTCTGGGGGCCAGTTCCTGATAGGTGTAACAACTCTATTTCATGGATAGATGTGCCTTATTCCAGGAAATTTTATCCCTGGAATAGAGCTATTTCATCTTTCAGGATGAGGATGATTTTATTTAACTCAGCTCAGTTTTACAAGATATATAGGTTAAATTTACATAGCAACTAAACACAGAACAGCAAAGGAATAAGGAGAAAAAATTTAGCAATAGAGTAGGTCGCTAGTTAGTGTAGTGTCCAGGCCTCCAAGTTCACGCACAAGGCCCCAGGAGACATTTACTCGAGTATTTATTATGCATGGTGAAGTGAGAACGGAGGTGATACAATCTATGATAACGAACAACTAAAGGAGCTGTAAGCGAACTGTAAGCGAACTGTATAAGCGAGCTCCAGAACGTTACATTGGCGACGAGGATCATCTCATAAGCGTTCGATCGAATTGTTTCGATCGAGAAACCTCTGCGAATGACCGCATATGATACAAATCTCAACTTCGGACCGTTTGACCCGGACCTAGATCCGACATCGGTCGGCACTCGATTAAGGAAATATCTTGAAAGATTCAAAGTAGACGCTGCAGCGATGAATATAAAGGACAAAGCGAGAAAACGAGCACTACTCCTACACTGTGCTGGTCCCAAAGTATAGGACATCTTTGACACACTAGAAGATACGGGAGAAGACTTCGAAACCGCAGGAGAGAAACGTCTAGAGTATTTTGAGCCTAAAAGACATCATCTTTTTAGCATATACCAATTTCGGCAGTTAGCCCAAGAGGAAGAGGAGTCGTACGATGATTACACCAAGCGTTTAAAGCAAGCAGCGGCTCCATGTGAGTTTCCAGAGGGTTGGCGTGAAGTTGAAATACAAATGCAGTTAATTGAAAAGGGAAAATCGAAGAGACTTAGACGCCGCTTGCTCAGTAAGCCGCACTCGCTTCAGGAGGCGTTAGATTACGCTAGAGCACAGGAATTATCGGATAAACAAGCGAAGAGAATCGAAATGGAGCAACAAAGTCGAAGGAACAATACCGAGGAAGAATTGAAGAGAGTCTTTCTAGGAAGGCAAAAGAGCCCGACTGGTATCAACAAAGAGTGTTACTTTTGTGGAGGCGGATTTCCACACGCAGGAGGAAAGGAGAAATGCCCGGCATGGGGAAAGAAATGCACCAGATGCGGGAAGCTGGATCATTTTGCCAAATGCTGTAGGAGTAAAAGGAAAGTAAATAAGAGTATAGTAAAGACAGTTCGTCAGGAGGTGCAATCAGATAGCAGTGACGCGGAATCCCTTTGTGGGATCGAGGAAGTTGGGGCTGTCGAAAGCAACACAAAACCCAGGCCAGTAAGAAGTATAAAAATCGAAAACCACGAAGTCAAAGTGCTGATCGACACGGGAGCGTCGGTTAACGTAATGGATGAATGCACCTTTCAGCAGCTACTGGCAAATAAGATCAAATTGGAGAAGTCGACAAGTGTTTTGCGCTCGTACTAAACGAATGAAAACCCGTCCAGGCCATTAACAGTTATGGGAAAAATCGATGCAGTCGTAGAGTCAAACACGAGAATCATCCCGGCTACGTTCCACGTCATTAAAGGTAACACCAACACGGAACCCTTGATAGGATTTCAGACCGCCGAAAGTCTGGGCCTGGTGGTGATTACGAATGCAATACGAACTGATTCTGAAATGTTCACAAGCAAATTACTTGAGGAATACGCAGACCTGTTCCTGGGGATCGGGAAAATGGAAGGAGTGTAGGTAGATCTACACGTTGACCGTACAGTAACACCAGTTGCTCAACCTCACAGGAGGATCCCGTTCAGCGTCAGGCCAAAACTGGAGGCGGAGCTGGAGAGACTTATAAGAGATGATGTAATCGAGAAGGTCGAAGAGCCTACCAGTTGAGTATCCCCAGTCGTGATTACACCCAAGAGAACGGCGAATGAAATTCGACTGAACGTGGATATGAGAGAGGCCAATAAAGCCATTCTGCGGACCCAAACTATTATGCCTACTCTCGAGGATATCACACATGAGCTCAATGGAGCAACTGTTTTCTCCCACTTGGATATGAATCATGGCTATCATAAACTGGAACTGCAAGAGAACAGTCGGGACATCACCACATTCTCAACGCACATCGGGTTGTACAGATACAAAAGGCTAAATTTTGGCACGAGATCTGCGGGTAAAATCTTTCAAGACACCGTGAGCAGGGAGATCACCCGAGACATACCTGGATGCCTCAACGTCAGTGACGACATTCTTGTGTACGGAAAATCACAGCAGGAACATGATCGGAATCTAGACAAATTATTCAAAAAAGCTAGAGAAAAGAAGATCACGTTTAACAAGGGAAAGTGTGAATTCAATAAGCAAAGTTGTGTGTATTACGGGATGAAGTTTTCTAAAGATGGAGCATCCCCTGACCCGCGAAAGGTTCAGGCTCTCAAGGCGGCCGAGCCTCCTCGCAATGCGAAGGAACTGAACTCATTCCTATGTACAGTGCAATACAACGCGAGATTTATGGAAAAGTATGCTCCTCCAACCGAACTTCTGAGAGGTTTACTCAAAGCCAACGTTTTTGCCTGGACGAGAAATCATCAGGAAGCGTTTGAGAGTTTAAAAGAAGGCCTTAGCTCAGACACAGTCTTGGTCTATTTTGACCCCGCCACAGAGCATGAGGATCATGTGGATGGCTGTCCGTTAGGAATCTCAGCGACCTTGGTCCAACGTGAGTCGAGTGACAGAGGCTGGAGGGTGGTGCAATACGCTAGCAGGGCCCTCTCAGATGCGGAACGGAACTATTCCCAAATCGAGCTAGAGATGCTGGCGGCAGATTTTGCGTGCAGGAAATTTCATATATTCATGTATGGCTTGCCGTTCAAAATAGTCAACGATCACAAACCGCTCGAAGTCATCCTGTACAACCCTAGGCATCAGACGTCAATACGGCTGCAAAGAGTTATGGTACGAATGCTCGATTATGAGTTCAAGGTCAAATATAGGCCCGGAAAGACGGATATCTCCGATTATACATCTAGGCAACCGCTGCCTCGTGAAACCCGCACTAGAAGGGAACTAGGCACTGCCAAGGATGTCAAGCAGTACGTGAATTTCGTGGTCGCAAGTGACATTCCCCGGGTTATCAGCAAAGAGGACCTGGTAAAGGCAACGGAAAACGACGAGGAACTAAAAAGGTTAATCACGTGTATACGGGAGAGAAAGATCGACCACAGGAACCAAGACATGAAAGCGTACTTCAATATTTACGATGAGTTGGCTGTGGCTGACGGTCTTGTCCTTCGGGGTGAAAGAATCATAGTCCCTCGAGAACTCAGAGAAACTATGGTGAAAATTGCTCATGAGGGTCACCAGGGCATCGTTCGTACGAAACAACTGCTTTGTGCCCACGTTTGGTTTCCCGGAATCGATAAGATGGTCGAAAAGCACGTTAGGAATTGCCTAGCTTGTCAAGCTACCATCCCTTGCCACACCAGAGAGCCAGTCCAAATGTCAGAGCTACCAACAGGTCCGTGGAAGAAGATCAGTGTGGATTTTGCGGGACCTTTTCCAAATAAGGACATGGCTTTAGTATTCTGGGACCAGTATTCAAGGTATCCTGTCGTAGAATTTGTCACAAGTACCTTCGCAGAGACTGTAATTCCCCAGCTCACACGTGTTTTCACTACTTATGGAATTCCATAAGAGGTGAAGACAGATAACGGCCCCCCATTTAATGGGTCCAAATTTGCAAAATATGCCCAAGAACAAGGGTTCAGGCACAGGAAAGTCACACCCGGATGGGCGGAGGCAAATGGTGACGTCGAACGACTCATCCAGATGGTCAAAAAGAGCGCGACGGTTGCCAAGATTGAGGGGAAAGCATTTAAACAAGAGATCCAAAGGACAGTTGGCAACTATCGTGCTACACCCCATCCTGTGCCGAGAGAGAGTCCCGACAAGCTTATGTTCGGGAGAGAGATGAGAAGGAAACTGCCAGAAAGGGTCGTTCCCCAGGAAGAACAACGCCATGAACTAATCCGTGAAAGAGACCAGAGAAAGAAGAAGCAAATGAAAGCTTATGCTGATGAGCACAGACACACATCACAAAGCTCGATCAAAATTGGTGACCGTGTCCTTTTGAAACAGAATAGGGGTAACACGTTGACCCCGCCCTGTGATCCACGACCATATGCAGTCGTTGGAATAAAAGGGAGCATGATCACTGTGAAGAGAGGAAAGGAAGTCAAATCCCGCAATTCTTCCCACTGTAAGGTACCCAAGTATGCTGGAAAGGAGGAGCACGACGATTTGGATTGGGACAAAGAACAACAACCGATGAGCAGGCGACCAACGAACCGCCATATTGAAGTAGGGGAGGTTCCTGGAGAAGGAAATATAGTCATGCAAGAGACGCACAGGGGACCGACAATCGCGCCAACGGAGCCCCGGATATCAGTACGAGCCAGAACGTCCACGTGGGAAACAATTTACAGAGACTTCAAGCCTCACTAAAGAAAAGGGAGGAGGTGTAGTGTCCAGGCGTCCAAGTTCACGCCCAAGGCCTCAGGAGACATTTACTCGAGTATTTATTATGCACGGTAAAGTGAGAACGGAGGTGATACAATCTAGGATAACGAACAACTAAAGGAGCTGTAAGCGAACTGTAAGCGAACTGTACTAGCGAACTCCAGAACGTTACACTCGGTAGGGTCAAATAAAAGTCTTCCATCGTAACCGCACATACACACTCGAATGAAGACACTATCAAATAATACCTTTTCCAATCACTTTATTGCTTTCTATCCTTACAAACCAGCTTTTACTTTAGCTAGCATGATGTGGGACACGATTCGCTCGGTCATTGTTTTCCTGCCGGGAAATCTAGTAATACCGGCAATCATTTTACGATCTGCAGTGTGCTTATCTGCTAGATTTCTAGATTTCTAGATTTACTATAATCGACGTCGTGCTGTTTGGCTAACTTATCGAGACGATTAATACCCGGATCCCCACGTTTAAATCGCATGGCCAATTTGACACCAGACCCCATATATCCCGGCCAATGAAATTCTATGCCCAGCTTATTAATCCGTTTTTGAAGATCGACTTTTCCTCCCGTCTGTCTTCTACTTCTTCCCCTTCCCTTTGCCCTTCCCTTTGCCCTTCCCTTTGCCCTTCCCTTTGCCCTTCCCTTTGCCCTTCCCTTTGCCCTTCCCTTTGCCCTTCCCTTTCCCCTTCCCTTTGCCCTTCCCTTTGCCCTTCTCTTTGCCCTTCCCTTTCCCCTTCCCTTTGCCCTTCCCTTTGCCCTTGCCTTTGTCTTTGTCTTTCGGCGTACTCGATTTGAATTCGGCATGTTTTACAGCTTTTATTGGATCCCAACCTCTTGGTGCCCACGGATCCCAGACTACTTCGTTCCCACTATTTCTCACTTTTGGTGAGACTTTATAGGAACTATGGCTCCCCGGCAAGTTACTCTTAGATGCAGATAGAGGCGTAGAAGGTAACAATCGTTTCCCCGTGAGAGTGGGTGTCGAAGGTAGGTCTTTGAGACTTTGAAAGGAAAACGGAAGGGCGATTGGTTTTTTTAAGCTGGTTCCCGGTGTAGAAAATAATTTCTTGGGTGTGATCACCTCTTTTTTAATCTTCTTTTTCTTTTTCTTCGTAGTTGAAGGTGTGACCAATTCCTATTTTACTAGCACAGGATCTTTGGTGGTTTTGACAGAACGAATCAATTCTTTAATCAGATTCTCTTGCACAGAATCTAACAAACTTCCCTGTTCCCTATCACTCGCCTCTGGTCCTACGCCAGCGGGTAATTGCCTCAACTCATCGGTTAATTGTCGTTCTTTCATTAATAATTGTTTTATCATAGGTTCTTTGAGACCTGCCTACGTGTGCGAATCGTTAAGTAACATCTGAGTTTCTACTGCGACTCGTGCGGCTTTATCTAAAAGGATACTCTCTGATATCTCCCCCTTATAAAAATCCACAAGTGCCTTGTTTTGAAACCAAATGTTCATTTGAAAGTTTTGCCCAAGCTAGTTTTCTATCATTACCTTAGTTCCACTTTGAAAAACAGCATGTAATTAATGTAAATCGACACCGTTGTGTTACCTCAGTCGTTGTTGCGTTTTCTCGACTCTCCTCTGGGCGTGCCATCTTTCTACCAGCAGAGATCGTCTTAGAGAGAGTCAACTGTACTTTGATGTTAACCTGAAAACCACCCAGAGTAAAGCAAATTGCTTTTATTGTATTGCTCTCAGTTTGGTGGAGTAGTTGTGTCAAAAGAGACGAGGAATATTACTTTGGATTGATAAATAAATATTTGAAATTTCGCATGTATCGAGAATCAGTGAACAAATATTTATTTCAAGTTGAATCGTTCGATTCATCTCATCAGTGAGTACGTGAATCTCTTGCAGCTTTTCGAGAACTGAAGTAAGTTTCTTGTCTTCTTTGTTGAATCAAGAGCTAAAACTCAAGGCTGAAACAATTTGTGTGAGCTAACGGCTATGTGACGGCCAAAAACACTCGCACTTGTCCAACGAATACACGCTCCATAATATAACATACAATAAAACGAAGCGAAGCCTTTGCTAAAATAAAATTACAAACAGCTACTTACTACAATTATACAGAAAGAAATTGACAAACTAGAAAACGATATAGTGCACAATGGAGACATTTACAAACTTTTACGAGATTCCGGCGAAATGCTAACTTGAGACGGCACAAAAAGCTAACAGCGATGGCTGAACACGGTTGAACACGGTTCAACGATAAAACTAAAGAACTTATACGGATCTGCAAACAAAGAGAAATTATTCAAGAAAAGATAACGGAATACCGATGAAAACATCGAGCGTAGAGAAAAAACAACTTAATGAAAGTAAACGAACTTGATGAATATGCGACGGAAAGAATAAAAAAGACTACGTGACGGCAACAAGCTAGGAATAGATCACATGACTAAATGCAAGAAGACAACGCAGTTTTTCAAATAAATGCCAATGAAGGGGGGGTCATAAATACAGTACAAAGCCTTGTAGGGGGATCAGGTAAATTTAACGTGACATGACCAAAATTCTTTAGTAATATAAATTCCTCTCGTGAGATGATCGTGAATGTTGATCGTGGGAGCGAAAGTGCTCCGCTGGCCTGTCGTGGGTTCGGGAATAGTCGGAAGTTGACAGGGAAGACTGTCGCGCTGAGGGGGAGGCGTAGTATCTGTTACTGTCAGTCATGTCTGTAATAACGAAGGACAAAATCAAGGCGTATTTCATTGAAAAAATAGAATATCTATTGTACTTTAACAAACCTGAACAAGTATTTTATAGCAATGGAAAAATTGGTTTTGGCAAAATTCTCCATCTAGTTTTAGTTTCACTGAAAACTGAGACAGAACATCATATTTCATTGGTTGTCCAATGTGAACGTATCTTGGAAATCAAAGGAAGAAATAGAAAATGGGTAAGCTGTTTATCTTTAAAGCAAGGCACTGAAGGAAAAAGGTCATGGTGAGTACTGTTGTTAACTTCTTAGCTGCTGTTACCTTAAAATATAATTTATAAATCAATTCAGTTCAGCATGTTCCGGCGTACCAAACGAGCTGCATATCTCAATCCTGTTATGGTCGTTATTACAGTTATGACATCTGTTATAAGAACTGAAAAATATACATTCATAAATGAAAGATAATTTCAAACAGCGAGCTCTTTATAAACATTAATTCTAATCAGAATCAGAAATGAATTCGACTTGTTAATTTGCTTGCTATCAGCTCCCGTCCAAATGAATTCTTTGCAGCTACATTCTAATCCGAGCTCTTCACAGTCAACCGTCACATGTTATACTTTCGAGCCAACAGAAGAATGAATCTCGAATTGGGTGTCGCAAAATTGGAATTCAATTAAAAAAGGAGGGATGAATAAAAAAGGTTTTTTTTTTTCGATCACAAGAAGAAAGGTTAGTAAAGATCAATGTTAAGAATTTTTTCCAATTATTTGGTTGCTTCATCTCAGCAGATGTAATTCGGTTTTGTATGTCAAACTTAAGTTATTCATGACGCATCTGAGCGTGGAAAACTGAAACCTTTTTTCATCGTGACTTCCAGCGGACGTTAGCCCTCAATATTCATTGCCTTTGAACAGTTGGATTTTGATCTGAAGATAAATCCTGACAAAACCGAGGATTTTCACGGTCTTCTAGAGCTTTCTGTGTGTAACGACTGACATTTCGTGTAGGTTTCACATTCAGGGAAAAAATGAGACCAAAGAATATCTTTAAAAAGCTTGTGGATAAAGTAACCTAGAAATGACACACGTTTGTAGCTTTTCGATTAGTAGTCTTATGGCAAAACCTGTGTTGTAAAGATCAAAGCTACTGAAAGAACTCCAAAAAGGTCTCAAGGCTTTCTGGTCTCACCTCTTGACTTTGCTCGAAAGTAAGTCAGTCAGCTAACAGAGAGCACTTCCCATGACCGCAAGGTTTTTTCTCCGTTTGAAAGTACTAATATGTGGCGGTGAATTCCACAATTTTTCTTCTGTCAAATAGGCACAGAAGTAGTATTGAACGATATTTAAGTGTTGCCAATTTTTACATAAGATAAATTCGGGATGATGGCGTCAGGCTCGGGGAGTTTGGGATGAGTAATTACCATGGTGTCAATGGCGAAAAAAGGAAAACTTGTTTGCTTTCATTTGATTTATGGTGTTTATGTTTGTGTTCCTTGCTCCTTCAAGCCAACTGACATCAACAATTCCATGCACTTCACACCAGTTTGTTTTCGAGTCCATTCAAGACGGCTGGCAGAATCTTGCACGTGGCTTCGTTCCCGGAGGCTTCCACAACTGCAGTTTTAATTCCAATGTGAGCTTTGGAGATAGCAGCAGAAAATAAAACTTCAAGGAAAAGAACTTGCCTAACATGCAAGAAGCAATAATTTACAGTTTGTTTGAGCAAAGCGTAGCTTCACGATGTAAATTTCTCGCTCTTTTGATCACCTGATGTATCATGTGACTTTTTGCGCGGCTTGTTGTTTCAGTCCTTTCCGCGCGGGAAATACTGGAATCATTGCTGGAAGGTATGAATTAAAATCAATTTCTGGTGGTGTATATTATCTCACTGTTTTATTATATACTAAACTATTCGCCTCAGTCTCGGTGGTTAGCGGTGGATATATCCACCACAAACCAACTCCAGATAGATAGATAGATGATAATCTTTAGACAGGGTGCGTTCTCACAGAAGTGGTTTTCAGAACGGCCCTGTAAACACCAACCCAACCCACCCCAGGGGAGGACATCCATCACACAGTATACTCGTGCGTGGGAAATTAACGTCTCTTACCCCTAACCCTGCAGGAGACGGGACCTCCATTTATTCGTCCCTATCCGAGAAGACTAGAATATCTAACCATTTCTTGATGTTACGGAAAGGAAGCATATTCTTCTCAGTTATTTTAAGACCTTGAGTGTTGGTCCGGCCGGGGCTTGAACCCTCGACCTCCCGCACATCAGTCCAGCGCTCTATCCATTGAGCTAACCGGGAGGCGGTTTAACTCCACTTCGGTGAATAGTTGTTGCCTACACGTAAACTTAATGAATCGTAAAACAATAGTTTGATTTATGATTAACCTTTCTATCACGAGCTCAGTAGTAGGAGTTGGCGTGGGTGTCTGATTGATTGATGCCCCTTGGTTAAGATAATAATTACCGCTGAAGAGAAAAACACATGATTTTTTGACAATTCTTCTTGAAGGACGACGTCATCCTTAGGAAAGCTAAGCAAGGATACGGCAAGGTATCAATTTAAAGGAATTTGCGTTCAATCAAAAGCCATAACATATGCCTTTAACCTTTTAATTGCAGACATTAAATGGAGTGTATGACATAACACAAAATACAGTTTTTTGCGATTTTTCTATAGTACAGAAATAAACGCTCATACATCTACATGATCTACATCCATCCAGTTTTCAAACAAGAATTCCGTTTTACCACGACAAAACTGTGTCTATCTACTAAAACGAGCGCTCCTCAATAAGCGTTTTTCTCATACGAACCGAAACCACATAAGAAAATTAGTACTAATCTAAATTTCCTCATTCTGTTAAGACGGTTCTCTCCGTTTAGGACAAAAGCCTTTAACACTTAAAGCAAACCAATAAATTTCAATATCAATGCAATCATTTGTCTTCAAATAGCAATGGCTTCAAAGTTAAACAAAACGATATGAGAGCAAAATGCATGTGAACTAAAGGACACGTTACGGAGTCAATAACATCAGCATACAGGATAGTTCAATGGTGATTAATACCATACAACTAATACATTACCAAACTGTAAAAAAAAGATTACCAAATTTCAAATATTCTTGGGACGATTCCAGACTAGATTTGCTTCAAAAAAATTTACGGTGGAATGTTTTTATTACAACAGCTCGCAAATTTAAAGAGTATAGACGGGTCGCTTCTCAAGTTTGTTTTGTTTTTTAATTTTTTGGATGTTATTCTATCTCTTCCTGTCATGTTTTAATCAGTTAAGGAAATTCAAGTAACATCTACCCAAACTCTCCTACTTTGAATCCAACTGAATTGATTAATTCTTTGTATCTTTAAACAATTAATTTAATGAATTATCATCTTAAGAAAAGACCTCGTTTGTTTCTTTAATAGAGACAGACCTTCAAATCATCGCTGTCATCACGCATAGCTTAGAACCGAGAGGTGACAGAAAGGTACCCTAGCAGCGGGCAATGGACCATTTTCCCAATATTTTTGCAGCAGCCTTCTCTACAACTTCCTCACTCGGTCCTGGATCTTTATCTCTAAAATCTTCAACTCTGTAGTATTTTTTCTTGTCATAAGCTCCCAGATTAAGGAGTTCCACATATGTCTGGGGTGGAAAGCAAGAAATAAGGGTTGTGCACTTGCCTCACAGCACTATATTACAATGAAGTTAAGCTGAAAAGTGCAGTTACTTCCACGGCAGACTGAGAATCTCCGTGGTTCTAAGAGAGATTTATAAACTGGAAATGGTGAAATGCGCGTAGACGGCGTAACGAGCGTGAAAGCACCACTGACCAGGGGTCTAAATGGTCTTTGTTGAGCTGCTTACAGCGCGTAGGGGAACAAAACCAATCATATCAAGCATTGCTCCCGAAACTAAATGGTGTCAAAGTACTGAAAAATCTTAGAGGCCTCAAAATTCATAGAATGTTAGCAAGGTTTCAATTCAACAAACCTCTTCACGAAGGTATTTGTCCATTCTTTGTCGCAGGTTTTCAAATAGAGGACGGAAGTCAGGGTTAAGATTCCAGCACCGTTTCATCATATCGTGCCTGAAATTAAACAATGATGGTCAATTCTCAACTATGTTTCTTGGCCTATGCGAAGAATTGTAAGAAGTTTATTCTACACGAACCATTTTAAGGAAAATGATGGTTTAAGTTCGTTTTGGGTCATCGAACATATCTGCACCATTTCACTCGATCTGATCTCGTCGAAGATGGTAGACATGCATTATCACAGCTGAATACCTTATGCTCTTAGTTCACACTTTTAAAATAAAATAGCTTTTATATTCATTGTTTAATATTTCATTGCAAAGAACTCTACAAGAAGATCGTTAATTTTGATATGTTGAATTTTAGGCTATAGTAATTGGAACACGTCGATATCGCATCAGAGAGGTAGAACTCACAGTTCTTTATCAACATGATCAGTCTTTGGCATCTGACATCCTTTTGTGACCTCTGCAATCACCCTTCCATCTAACCATCCATCGTATGGAGTTCCTCCTGACAAGGCATAAGGATGTGTGCATGTGATATTACTGAATATATCACTGATAAAGTTCTTGAAATTATAGTCAGAGAGCTATAATTTTAAAATTTATTACAATTGTAAACACCTATCAGGTCAAATGATAAGAGTGCATAGTATAAACATGTTCTACGAAATTACTGTGGCTGAGGCGTCTTGTTCCTTTTCGACATCATTTTAAACGAGAAAGAAATCTGCGTTTAAATTAAATAGCTTGATGATGCCCAAATCTAAGTTTTCCTTAATCCTGCGTGTACATTTACATAGCTTGATGATGCTCAAATATAAATTTTCCTGAGTCAATGTAGTTTATAACATAGCGCACGCACTAGTCCTAACTAATTCCTATTGCGTCAACATGAACAAAATCTTTATGTACGAACGGCCGTGCTAAATAAAATGACGAGTGCAGTTTCAAAATAGCTACAAAATTTCCGCCGTCGTGTGAGTTCCTTAAGTTAAAGTTTCGGAAAGCGATATTAGTAAATCCGAGACCAACCAAACTTTTCTTTGGCTTTCGACCTTCCCGCAAGTAGTCAAGCCAATAAGCACAAGCACTACGAAAACGAAACACAACAGGCCCGTTTCCCGAATTTATGGGAACAGGAGCTGGAGAAAATTTTAGCTGAAAGACATTCAGCAGGAACTAAGAAGACTTCAAATTGGTCTGTGGCGACTTTTAAAGGTAAACGTCTCTGTTGATGACGTTGTTTTTGGCTACATTTGTTAACTCTACCGAAAACCATTTAATTAAAAAATCAACAAAACAATCGGAGACGCCAACATTTTTGGGCAACTTTCATTTCAAAAAACAATACAAAAACATCATTCAGCGCCCAAATTGTTTTCGTATGTTGAAAAAAGAATTGTTTCATGCTTTTAGCTGTGCGTATATCGAGTTATGGATGCACTTGGGAAGTTTGGAAAGCACTCAAGAAGCTAGGGTTGCTCTCAGCTGCGCCTCGAGAAACGTTTATGCTTCTCTCGTGCTCTCCAAACTCCCCGCGTGCATCCATAACTCGACAGACGCACGCTAAGCATGAAACAATTCTTAATTAAAGTTTCTTCGTTTTGGTTCGGTTTTGATGGTAGTGTCCAACAAGTGAACACTATGGAAGTCTTCTACTTCTTGTTTCTATTAATTTTATGAGATTAACTAGCGATAAATAGCTTGCTACATATTAAAATGATAAAAGAGTTAATGAGATTTGATTTTCAGGTGTAAAAAGCAGATGATCTTTACTGAACACGGGATAGTCCTAGAAACGACAACTGTCTTACTTTTTGCCTGGAGGTTATACAACTCGACCGGAACTCATTATCAGGGTTCATTTTTACAAGAGAAGTTAGACTGCTTCATCATTCTTACAAGACTGAGACACTACTCAATTAACTTAAGGCAAGAGAATGTAAACCATCTATATTATCTTGTTTAAGGATATTTCCAAGAATGAAAGGCCTGGAAAAAAGTAAAAACAAACTTTTATCATAAATATTCTTATTGAATTTAGTTTGGCTTACCAAGGGTAAGTATCTCATACAGAACGATTCCATAGGACCGCCTGATGAACATATCAGAAATATTCCACAGTTAGTGGCGGGTGAATTTTGGATGGAAAGTATAAGAAGAAAAGTCAAATTGGGTGATCATTTTGTTGAGGTGATGGAAGAATATACACGATACATACACATCACTCAAAGTGGACAGTCCAGCGAGATTTCCTAGCAGAATTTCTGGTGCATTCCATTTGATTGGCAAACATCCCTGCGGCGGAAACAAACATTAAAGTGCCTATAACCCCAAAAAATGTTTTTGCCCATATTAAATCTCTCTATTGCACTGAGCAAAATGCACAAAAATGTTTGTGTTTGGTTAAAACCGCGATTTTTTATGATTTTTTAAAGTCGGGTTTATATTTGGAACGAACGAGCGAACCAGAGACTGGGGCTAGTGACGTCACTCTAGGCCATCAGCAGTGGCGCTTCGATCCAATCTCAGTCAATATTATACGTTCCCAACGAGATGAAACCTTCGCTAAAGCCTGATCTGGTAAATTTCTCTCACCTTTCTCCTACTTCGCTAACTTTCAGCTGATTTCGTTTCCTCAACATTCCACACGTGAACAGTTGGGTATCCAGTCAAGTCGCCGACGGTTCAACTCGCCAACGCCAACTCGCCGACGTATAAAATCGAGTAGAGACGTCGGCGAGTTGGTCCTCAATCCAATACGACTTATTAGAAGTTAAACATGTAGAAAAGTAAACAATCATTACTAAAAAGAAACATTCTTTTTCTTCCAACAAAGTTTAGAAGGATGTCAACGCGAATAAAGCATGATAAACATCGCCAATTACTATAGCAGCTTCAGACGCGAACGAGTTATTTATTGTGACAACTACACTGTAGACTCATGTCAATCGGTCAGATTTTTTTCAGAAAACTTGGCTTTCAAGACAAGAGCTTTAGTAAATAGCAGCTCTTTTTATTTCCGAAAAAGTTTATAACAGTCTCAAGGCTAAAAAAGCAAGATGAACATCGCCAATTACCACAACAGCTTCAGACGCGAACGAGTTGTTGTGGACAACAGCGCCGTAAAGCCTCATCATGACGATCGGTTATATTTTATTTAGAAAACTTAGCTTTCTAGACAAAATCTTTAGTAAAATGCAATTCTTTTTGTTTCCAACAAAGTTTTTAAGGATTTCATGGCGAGAAAAGAAAGGTAAACATCGCCAATGCCTATAACAGCTTCGGACGCGAACAACTGAGTGTGACAACAACACCGTAAAGACTCATCATGTCGATCGGTCAGATTTTTTAAAGAAAACTTAGCTTTCTAGTCCAGATCTTTTTCAAAAGAACGATTCTTTTCATTTCTAACGAAGTTTTTAAGGATTTCAACACGAATAAGACAAGATAAACATCGACAATGACTGCAAAAGCTTCAGACGCGAACGACTGGTAACCGGTCGAGTCACCCGAAAGTGATCTCGATCGAAGTCATGTTGCCAGAAACTCATAGTCATGTTGCCCGATATTTTGAGTCACGTCGCCTGAACTTTTATCGAGTGTTTAAACTAGAAGTAAAGTAACATCTTAAGTAAATCGTAAGGAATAAACACGTAAAATGTTGACTCGTAAACTGTTTTGGTCCGCAAATCAGCTTAACCTACAAAAGACTCAAACACCACGTGGTAATTACCGTGGTTGTCACGCAGTAGCTCGTTCGGGTCTAAGGGTTTTTGGTCATTGGCGATGTTAACTTTGCTTTATTCGCCTCGAGATCGTTTTAAACTCTGTAGCATATAAAAAAAATTGCTTTTCACTAAAGATCTTGTCTAGCAAGCCAATTTTACTTTAAAAATCTGAGTGATTGACAGGATGTCAGTATTTACGGTGTTGTTGTCACACTCGTTCGCGTCTGAAGCTTTTATAGTCGTTACCGATGTTTATCTTGTTTTACACGCCTTGAGTTGCTTATAAACTTCGTCGGAAATAAAAATGATTGTTTTCTAGTAAAGATCTTAACTAGAAAGCTAAGTTTTCTCTAAAAAATCTGACCGAATGACACAATGAGTCTTTGCGGTGTTGTTGTCACACAATAAATAACTCGTTCGCGTCTGAATCTGTCATAGTCATTGGTGATGTTTATCTTTCTTTAATTTGTTCGCCATGAGATCCTTAAAAACTTTATTGGACACAAAAAGAATTGCATTGTACTAAAATTCTTGTCTAGAAAGCTAAGTTTTGATTTTAAGTTAAAAAGTCTGAC
The DNA here is from genome assembly GCF_964205215.1 of Stylophora pistillata. Lineage (NCBI taxonomy): Eukaryota > Metazoa > Cnidaria > Anthozoa > Scleractinia > Pocilloporidae > Stylophora > Stylophora pistillata. The sequence goes on from NC_142523.1 coordinate 28,881,112, forward strand.
CGATCGGCATGATGAGTCTTTAGTGTCGTTATCCACAACAACTCGTTCTCATTTGAATCTTTATAGTAATTTGCGATGTTTATCTTGCTTTATTCGCCTTGAGATCCTTCTAAATTTTTTTTGGAAATAAAAAGAATTGACTTTTACCAAAGATCTTGTCTAGAAAGCCAAGTTTTCTGAAAAAAATCTGACCGATAGCGATTGATATGATGGGTCTTTACGGTGTTGTTGTCACACGATAAATATAACTCGTTCGCGTCTGAAGCTGCTACAGTAATTGTTGATGTTTATCATGCTTTGTTCGCGTTGACATCCTTCTAAACTTTGTTGGAAGAAAAAGAATGTTTTCTTTTACTAAAGATCGTTTACATTTCTACATGTATAACTTCTAATGAGTTGTACTGGATTGAGGACCAACTCGCCGACGTCTCTACTCGATTTTATACGTCGGCGAGTTGGCGTTGGCGAGTTGAACCGTGAGCGACTTGACCGTAGTTCAACTGTTGGAAAGACGCAAATTCTAGCTCAATCTTTTCACAACCGTCGTTCCATGGTCTCGCTAGTCAGAGCAGAAAACATAACTGAATAGTCTTCTTCTCGGAAGTGGTTGGAACACACGGCCGAGTATTTTGTGGGCTTCCAATGTGCACGCTTGAATTGCGCAAAGTCAACCCACTTCTTTCTGAAACTTTTTTTCTCCGGGTCATCTGCCCCATAAAAAGGTATCGAATGAAGTGCTATTCTTTTTTCTTTGTTGGGAGTGTTACTACGCCCGAAAACAACGCACTTATCAGGCATATCCGTCAAGATACTTCATCCAGTCCTTGAAGCAAACTCATTGGAATTCCTGGAATGACGTCACAAACTGTGCTCGACCCAAACGCATCTTGATAATTCCGTGCCTCGGTCGTGTTTTGAAAAAATGCGATTTTCCACGACTTTGAAAATTCATAAAAAAAATCGCAGTTTTAACCAAACACAAAGCTTTTCTGCGGCAGTTTGCTCAGTGCAATAGAGAGATTTAATATGGCCAAAAATTTTTTGGGGGGTTATAGGCACTTTAAAACCTCTGTTGAAATAATTATTATCATATTGTTATTTGTTTTGTTTGGTTTTTTGTTTTTGTCTGTTTGTTTGTTTTTTTGCTTTACATTTTTTTATTATTTTTCCTGAATAACTGTTATTCTGCAGAGAAAAATCAGTGCTAGCGCAAACAAAAACGCTGAGAAATGTTGAACCCCAAAAGAATAGTCGGTCGTTCATACACTTAATTGTATGAGGAAGTAAAATGTAGCACTTTAGCAGTTGCCGAATTTTTGCGCAAAAATAGGAGAACAATGGCTAGCGAAAATGAGAAAAGCAAAAGAGCTAAAAAAGTATTTTGGGCCCTTGAACGGCGAGATGCATCAGAACTGATGATCTTGGAGAATATAAGTGAATGATTAAATTAAGCGAAAGAGAATTTGCCTTTCTTTTTAAAATAGCCCTCAAGCAGTCCTATTAGAAAATAGAAAACACACCTCCTTTCGCGAGACTGTCTACAAAAAACCTCAGTGAAATTTATATACCCCGATGTTTAGCGTTTTACCTTGCATTTTTTTTCCCTTCTTTTTAGGTCAATGTGAACTATGAAAGCCATGTTGGTGGTCGAGCTAAGTTAATTTTATGCTGAGAAAATGCTGTCGTTTACAGCTTTTTCCAGAAAGCTCCACAATAAAACAACAACAACCAAAGCATTTCCTACCTTTTTGGCATTTCCATGGCCATATTTGAAGCTTTGATATGCCATGCCAAAGTGTGTCACTTTGCAAACATAGTTGTTATCGAGGAGAATGTTTCGGGCCGCAAGGTCACGATGGATGATCTACCAGGAGACAAAGATCCATGACGGGAAAGCCTCTAATTATTAATTGATTTCATGACAAAACGGCGAGTATGGTCGAAGAGAAAAGGGCGACTAGGCAGCCCATTATAGTTCTTTAAGGCTGTCAGGACTAAGTCGTTTACTTTCTTAGGATAAATGGAAAAACAGTAATGATAATGATGATGATAATTATGATAATCACAGTAATAATAGCTATCACAGTAAAATGAAATTTAGAAATGGTAAACCAACAGAAGACCGGTTGTGCTCAGAAAAACAACATGTTCTTTTCATTACCTTCGTTTCTTGTAAAAAATGTCGAGAGACGTTCCGTTTTTTCGCTTTGTTTTCTTAATATTGGCATAATAGTTTGGATGTTACTTTTTTTTCTGTGCTTTTAGCGCAGCAGAGTGTCCCACAACAGGCCAGAATCTAATATGGTTGGCGCATATCCGACCATTTTACGGTTGCATTGATATCTTTTTGGGTAGTCACACCTCAGTAGGCATCCTATTTTAGCTGTTTCAACCGAGCTATTATGAAAATTACTCTCATATCCTTTTTCTCATTAAAGTAAAAATACCTTTTTTACAAGTTCACACATTCAATAAAAGGGTTTAGTTATTCAAACGAGGTCCAACCCAAACTGCGGTTTTATCCAAGCAATGGGCGTCGGGTTTTCTCTATCAGTTAAATAAATGTCCCTTGACCATAAGTTTCCGGCTTTCTTAGCTTTGCTCATAAAAAATAAATGCTCCCACAAAAGGTTAGGCTAAAATAAAGATAGTTTAAAACGTGGTTTTGTCAAAAAATGGCTAAACTTTCTTTGAATAACCGGCCCTATAGGTTTGACATCCGAACTGACCTGCTTGCTGTAACAAAAGTACCATTGCCCAAAAAAGATCTCAGACTTTATGTAAGTGAAACGTACCTACAAATTTCGGTCAGAATCTGAGCTATTGGAAAACAGTTTAAAGCTCTGAGATTTTTCGGAGTTAGAATTGAGTTATGAGAACAATGAAGGACCACACTTACCCCTCTCCATCCAAGGAACAACATACCGGCAGCGATTTGTTTGGCAAACATCACAAGATCATAGTTGGTCAGTTCTTGAGCCTTTCCGTCACCAAGATAATACCAGGGACCTTAAGGTGGCTCGTACCGGTTTTCATCTTTTTGATGGTTTGTAACTTTGAAAGATTACAACAGAAAGACTGACCAAGGCCTGTTGAACACTTTTACGGGGTTGAATTACATAGTTATTGGTTATCCAGAAATAAGTGTCATTTCGTCACTAGCAGTTTCCGTGGCAACGCTTTGATAAGGTTATTCAGACGCATTCTTTAGCTTGTGGCTTAGATAATTCGAAAACTAACCCGGTGACCCCCTGATTTTTTTCAGTGATTGCTTTCGCCACTTGAAAAGGAAAATGCAGAGAGATTTTTAAAAAATTCTACGGAGCGGAATTTCAGAAAATCTACAAAAGGGGCAATTTTCACACATCGCAAATTTCCTTCCGTAGAATTTTCTAGCTTTTTTCTGATGATTCCTTTCGACGTTATTATCATATTGGAACAATAAAAAGAAGGGGTCACCGGACTTGTTTTCATGCAATAGCTTTCGTGAGTTAAGCAATTTCCACGCGCGTTCTCGCACATTTAAAAATCTGGATTCTATAAGATCGACGTTTGCTCATGATCTGTTTTGGCTACTGCTGAAAATTGCGTGTGCTCGCGCGAGCACCTACGATCTGATGTTTACAGACGTTTACTGCTAAGAAAATCATTAAACAGCCGTCAAAGACAGCCTCCCGAGCTCATCTTAAAAATCCTACACACGACTTTTGGCTATACCATATTATTTTCCTTGAAGTCTCAAAGTCCTCTTCCACTTCAGGTAGATTATCCTTCACTTGAGCTCTTCTTTTTTCGCTGTCGCAAGATTTCATATCGGTTGAATAATTCTTTTAGATGTGAAGTGAAGCAGCCTTTACTTCTCCGAAAATCGTCTTCGTTATCTTAGTTTCTATCTCCTGCATTCACAGTGGCCACTCAACACATTAAATACAAGCTCTTAGGTAAACTTCTCACAAAAATAGAAAAAATTCCTAGAGCCGCCATCTCTGTTTTAAACTTTCGTCTTTTAATCTCGCGCTTCTTTCGCACGTTTCTCTCGCGCGTTATGCAAGAGTGATCTGTTCCCCACGCGAGGAAACTGGTACGAGCCACCTTAAGAAACACCATTTGAAGAAATGTCGCAACCAGAGCTAAACAAATGTCTTCAGAAATGTTATCTGTCAGCGAAAAAACGAAACGGCAGGTTTTGCAACAAAAAATCACTTACCGCGATCCGAGCCGCGTTGGATCGTTACGCGCAGGAAAATGTTGGAATCGTTGCTGGAATGTATGAATTAAAATCAGTTTTTGGTGGAGTATATCATCTCACTGTTTTAGTATATACTAAAACAACTATTTACCTCAGTGTCGGTGGTTACCGGTGAATATTTACCTCGCCGCTTTGCGGCTCGGTAAATATCCACCACTAACCACCTCCACTTCTGTGAATAGTTGTTAAATAGCCAGAAGTCGTGTGTAGGATTTTTAAGATGAGCTCGAGAGGCTGTCTTTGACGGCTGTTTAATGATTTTCTTAGCAGTAAACGTCTGTAAACATCAGATTGTAGGCGCGCGCGCGAGCACACGCAATTGTCAGCGGTAGCTATAACAGATCATGAGCAAACGTCGATCTTATAGAATCCAGATTTTTAAATGGGCGAGATCGCACGCGGAAATTGCTAAACTCACGAAAGCTATTGCATGAGGACAAGTCCGGTGACCCCTTCTTTTTATTGTTCCAATATGATAATAACGTCGAGAGGTATAATCACAAAAAAAACTAGAAAATTCTACGGAAGGAAATTTGCGATGTCTGAAAATTGCCTTTTTTCTAGATTTTCTGAAATTCCGCTCCGTAGAATTTTTTTAAAAATCTTTCTGCATTTTCCTTTTCAAGTGCCAAAAGAAATCACTGAAAAAAATCATGGGGTCACCGGGTTAGTTTTCGAATTATTTAAGCCACAAGCTAAAAAATGCGCCTGAATAAGCCTATGAAAGCGTTGCCATGGAAACTGCTAGTGACGAATTGTCACCTAATCTTGGATAACCGATGATTATATAATTCAACCCCGTAAAAGTATTCAACTGGCCTTTGTCAGTCTTTCTATTGTATTTTTTCAAAGTTGCAAACCATCAAAAAGATGAAAACCGGTAAGAGCCGCCTTAAGCAACCACGACGGCGACGGCAACGAGGACGTGGAAAAACAAGAGATCTAATTGGCAGAACAATAGCTCAGCACGTGCATTTTGAAACTTTGTACGTTTCTTAGCCGTCCTATGCAGAACAACAACGTGAAATCACCAAAATTTGCGTCGTCTGCGAACCGAAACCGCGACGGCAAATTATTTCAGTTTCCATTTGGAACTCAACGCTACTTTTATACGTCATGATGGAAGTTAAGCTGTGGCGCCGTATGAGACAGTAAGCTCATGTAGCCATTTTTGAAATTATAACTAAGAGTAGAAATTCATTTTTTAGTCGAAGTCTTCCTTGGCGTTGCCGTCCTGACTGCTTAAGGTCCCTACCGATCCCTCACTCCTCAGCATTTTCTCAGGTAACCAAATAGGTCACCGCATGGCATGTATTCCATGATAAGAATTGGGTAAACTTGAGGTGGCGTAAAAAAAAGTCAAGGCTCATAACCACAATATCTTTTAAAAACTTAGGAAGAGGTCTCATTTTTAAGGATTTTCCTTCCCGAGACTTACGCCTAAAAAGTGAGGTAGCCCGGTTACCAAGATTAATGATATTAGATTCTCTGGTCCTGCGTCCAATATCTTCGTGATCGGGCTATCGATAAATGTTCTCAAAGAAGAACAGCCTCGCTACCGCGCGCGCGTACGCACACGCACGCACACACACAAACGAAACAAAACAAAACAAACAAGCAAAACTAAACAAAAAAAAGAAACGACAAACTTCGTCCGATCAACGGGCCATTCTGGTTATGAAGCTCACATAAAGAAGTCCTCAATATTTGTAGTTTTTTTAATAACTTATACATAGAAAAAGGCTATACACTTAGTACTTACTTTGAGTTGTAACGCAGCCCACGAACTTTACCGTGTTTGGCTGATTGTCTCCACCGATAAATTTTCCCAGCTCAATTTCTCTCATCAAACAATTCCTTCCTTCCTCTCCAGCAGTGGCTCCAACAACAGGGTATGTTGATGGAGAGATAATCATTCTGATAAATGCATTTGTCTCAAGCTTGAGACTGAGAAATTGTCTATTTGGGTTTCAAACCTCACATCGTCCTTTTACCATTTAGATGATTTTATCTGAAACCAATACGCTACTCAACTCACTGACGACTTCTCCCTAGACATTTCTGAGTCGTTTAAGATCGGAATCAGCTTAAGCTTAGATCCTAACATTGGACTCTTGGTTTTCTTTGTTTAGCCGATCTTTATTTAAATTATTTTTGTTGTGGCTTTGTTCGGTATGTTGCCGCGAAAGGTGACCACCCACAAAAACTAGAACTTTTAAACCGAAATTCTTCGCGAAGGCGTCGAGAAAACTCGCACTAAATATTTACAGTGATTAACCCAACATTATGACCGAAATAGAGAAAAAGTGAACAATATAAAGAGGTCTCAAATCGATGGCCTCTGGGCAACCGTTCAGAGATGCCGCCTCCGCGCAGGCGCGAAAACTTAGATGTCCTGTGCGGAAACCCAGGACGGCCGCGCGTTGACCATCCGCAACATCGCAAATACTATCGAAAACTGCCGTCCACTCAGTCTGTTGGAATGCCCCCTCAACCCGAGACAGTCAACCACCGCAAAAATGGGGATGAGTCACTTTATATCGGAAGTACTTGCACTTTAATGGAACATAGTTTGAGGGAAGAGTAAGCTCCAGTGGATCCTGTGGTGGATTTAGAGCTCGAGGGAAGATCCGGGAGACCACCCTCCCCCTCCCCCTACCCCTTAAAAAATGCCCGACTCAAAAATTTTTGCAATGACAATATCGAAAAAATGGCTGATTCTTTTAAATTAATTTGTTTGCCTTTTCTCCCGTTTGTTCCGTGTTTATTTGCGAGCGAAGAAGAGTGGGGAAGGGTGTGTGTTGATTCGAGAATAAAATTTTGTTAATCCAACCCTGGAATCTATATATCTATTAACATATCGAATCAAAGGAATCTTACGCGTGAAGCATTTAGCGGCGACTGTTCGGTTTCCAGGTCTCCCATTTGGTGAACTCAGGAGAGCCCTCCACACAGCTCCGAATGCACCTCGTCCAATGATTTCTTGAAGAAGGACACGGCTCACCTCAGTCTCCCATTTATCTACCTCTACGCTTAATGGCTCCATTTGAATTGCCTGCCCTTCATGAGAACTGAAAAGTGGAAGCATTACAAATTTTCTGGGTTAAAACAAAAAAAGCGATAAAGAAAAAAGATATTAGAAGCGAAAAAGATAAATATTAATTTGCTAGTACAATCTGATTCATTGCCCTGACTCATATCAAGATAACCACTCTTACTGATAATGAGAAGACAAAGTTTTCGCTAAACCAGGGACCTATATTATCATAAAACACGTTTGTAACTATGATTATGTGAGTACACTCTGAAAATCGGATGAAGTATAAAAATAACCTCGTTGTTTGGTGAAATCAATCATGGAAACCTTTTTCAGTTGATCTCAAAACCGGAAAACTATACTTGAATTTTAAATTAAAGGAAAAAAAAAACACTGAATTCAATGATTAAAACAATTGGAGTTCAAAGAGACTTAGGAGACAAGAAAGAAAAGAATTAGCAAACGAACGAATGAAGCTGATTCTAAACAACAATTGATGAAAGTTTACTATGCATATTGACCATGATAAAAGTAAAGGGATATTATCTCTGTGACAGTTATCATTCAAGGTCGTGAGTCATGAGGGTGGTAATAATGAAATAAATTTTTTGGACAAAATGAGAATGCTTCACGAAAAAAATGTTAAGTTTATGTTACTGACTATAGAGACAGCATGGAAAAGATTAAAGTACATGGCTAGAAATCCACGTGTAGAAATTTCACGAAAAAAAGGTAAAAAAGTTGACTTACAGAGCCATAGCTGCAATTCCAATTGAAAAATTTATGGAAGAGACAAAGAAGGTAAAAGTTTGTATTAAGTAATTTACTCAAGTATTCTTATAAAATTGGTAGACAATGGCACCATGACTTGAATTTGCGGCAAATATGAGCTAAAAATTTTCATTTGTTCTCCAAATACCGACATCAATAATATTAACACTAATTATTTAAAAATTATAATTTCCATTCGTTCGTTTTAGTGTTTTTTCTGGGTTAGCTCGAGGAAACAGTTAAAGTGTGGGGTGAAGTAGAAAAAAAAGAAAAAAAAACCTAACAATTTTCCTTTCTCTTACTTTAAACAATAAATAGCTAAAATGAAACAAGGCAACTGGGCCTCAGCTGTCCTTCGACTCTTGCAGAAAAAGCAGGCAATCAGCAAAATGACAATCACTGTTGCCACTGATCCACCAATGTAATACCACAAAGAATTGGAACCTTGCATGTGTCAGATAAATATGTGGCCATCGATAAATCTCAACGATAGTAACTGTTACAATAATAATAGTCATGTTACCGTTCAAAATGGTTGTGAGCATTCCTACTGTGTTATTTTAACCTGTGATCGACGCCTGTTTTTAAAAGTGAAATAACTGATGTTCATTATATAAATTTATAGTGAAATCAAAGGTTATTTACTTGTGACCTTCCACGGGAAAAAGTGTACTATGAGAGAATACAGCAAGAATACTCAAGAAGCTAGAGTCGCTCGAGGCGATAGCCTCGAGCGACTCTAGCTTCTCGAGTGCTTAGCAAACCTCCCAAGTGCATCCATAACTCAATAGTGTACGCTGTGATGTTTACCATTTGTTTTATAACATAACATTGATACATTGTAGCTAAAGAGTTCCCTTTTATTTAACAAATCTTACGCGACCAGAAAAAACAGGCGTGCGTGGAAAAATAGTCTTTGCATTTGCTCACGTGAGCAGCGTACACCCATGGGCAAATGGGGGACGCTAAATTGACCAATCAGAGCGCGCGCTTTACTTTGGTTATGTTATAATTGTGTATAAATCTTTGCCCTTTCTGATAACGAGTCTCCATCCTTTTTCCAAGTTACATTTATTGTATCTTGGTTGACCTGGCAGGTCATTGTGAGGACATCTCCTGTTGTGAGTGTTGGATATGGATCTGGAACAATTTAAGCAGAGGATTTTCCTACGTTGTAAATAAGGGGTAATTGATTGAATAAAAATCCAACTCACATTTACAACTCTCCAAAGTAAAACAGAATTGGATTAATATTAATAAAAGGAAAACAAGCTAAATTCGACTTCATAAAAAGAATGTTTGGAACATGTTGCTTCTGATAAAAACGTTTGGAAAAGGTTTCAGAGGAGAATTTGAGGCCCCATGCTCTTAAATTACTGGCTACTGTTGAAAGCGCCCAAGATTGCATGGTTCCCATACTTTAAAATTTAAATTAATCTCTTGGTAACTGTATTATTGAAAGGATTCCACAAATCAGTTAAGCAGCCCAATCTATTCATCCCCAGGTTCATAGTCGAGATGATTGTGCGTCGCATTAATAATTGATGACTTTGCGTCTTACTTTTTCAGCTACCTATCATCGTGTTTTTAAAAATTACGCGCGGAAGGCCTATTGTTCTCGAGACATTTACATGCAGCAGCCGAAAAAGTTAGAAATCTATCATGTTAGCTGCAAATCGGATGCTAGTTGGTTTTCATTGGTTGTGATTTTGTACTCTTTCACTCACAAGGAATATTGCACTCGCTTATTCACTTGTCAGGATATCTACCCACGTTCACACGTCAACCCACGAAGTTTTAAAAGCAGGCGACTCATTATGCTTATGCTTACCAAAAGCCTTTTCCACCTGAATATCTGCCAGAGGCAATTGTATGCCAAAGTCAGGTTGAAAATTGTAAAATCAGCAAACATGTCACGTCACTACAAATATATTACAAATTTAGAAGTTTGAAAATCAGCTAAGGATCTTATTATCCAAAAAGTTTACCCGCTCGACTTTTTAAAAAAACGCGCGCATCTCTTTAATCAACGGTGTAATTACAGCCATTCGTATCAATTAAACATGATAGCGCCGTCACTTTTATTTCTTTTCTTTGTTTGTTCTCGCCTCCCAAATGACTACAGCTTTATCTTCACATCCGTTCCCTTCTCCATTGTCATCGTCTTTCTTTTCGTCATTGCTATCATTAAAGCCATCGTAATCATTATCATTATTATTTAACTTACCATAAACACGCAGTGTTGCAGAGGAACTTGTAGTATTTGCTTTGTTTTTCGCTTCGCACCTGTAAGTGCCTTTCATCTCTTTTGTGACACTTGGCAACTCTACCAACGATTCTCCATCATGATCGTTTCGATTGATGTCAGATGGGTGGTCACTATTATTAAAAACCCAGACTATGGTTGGTTTTGGCCCACCTGAGGCTCGACAACTGAAGTTGACTGGATACCCATCGGTTACAGACTGGGTTATCGGAGGCTTAGTGATATGGGGAGAAATTTGAAGTAAAAAGACCAACAGATTCAAGAAAGGTTCACATTGACCATTTCAACCCTTTCTGCTTAACTGTAAATAAAATTGCATAAACAAACTAACAAACAAACAAACGAAAAGACAAACAAACCACGCAATAAGTAAGCCTATCTTTTTTCTAAGTTTTACTTCCCGTAACATGAGTACACGCACCAAAATGCTGAAAGGGACCTCATGAAGCGCTTGTCATAATGTAATAGTGGGAGTTGTTTTTTTTTATTTATTTGTAGCTTTAGTCGTAGTTTAGCTTCCGAGAGTACTAGCGGGGTATCTGTAGGTCAGAGTTAACTGTATATGATCAGGAAGCCTTCAACAGAGAAACGAACTAATGCTGGCAAAACGAAACTTAGTAAACATGGGAGTTCTTTTCAAATCTCAGTCCAATTTCGGTCACGTGACCCTCCCAGGCACGCCGGATTGACGTATTTGAAGGGAAAATTCTTCATCAAAAAAAGGAAAACATCACACACTTCTATTTCTGTAATCGATTAAATCATCAATTGTTCGAGTTGGAAAAAGCATTGAAATAAATCAAAACATGACCGTTTGTCGCTTATTCACGCTATTTTAGGAGTATTCTCTGTTATTTCGCAAAATGGTGAAAATTGTTAAGCTTGATATCGATAGCTGACAAATATAAAAACAGGACAATCATATATTTTTTTATGTTCGCACATAAAGATTTAGGTTTCTAATATTAACTATTTTGAAATATTTTTGTTGGGTTGAGATTTTGAATAAATACCCACATCATGAATTCACTGCATTTTTGCACAGATTTTTGTGCATTTTTCACCAAAAACTTAAAACTTGTTTAGCTGTTTTGAAAACTAGTATCTGGATAAGCCGTTTGGTCTCGATTGTAGGTTCATTGTGGGCAACAAATGAGCAAAAATTGAGCGAAATCGGTGTGGGGTCGTGTAGACTCGTCTGCATGGTTGTCAGGTGGACATGCTTTAAAACTTTCTCTTATGAGCTCAACAATAGGAGTTGGTATAGGTGTCTTATTGATTGATTCCCCTTGGATGGAATATAATTACCGCTGAAGAGAAAAACACCATTTTTTTTTTACAATTGTTCTTTATGGACAACGTCATCCCTAGGAAAGCTAAGCAAGGATACGGAAATGCATCAATTTAAAGGAATTTTGCGATCATAAAAAGCCATAACAAATGCTTCTAACCTTTTAATTGCAGATTTTAAATAGAGTGTGTCAAATAACACTAAATACAATTTTTTGTGTGATTGTTGTATAGTACTGAAATAACGCCCATAGATCTACATGATCTAACTCCATTCAGTTTTCAAAGAATTCCGTTCTACCACGGAAAAGTAGTGTCTGTCTACCAAAACGAATTCTCCTCAATAGGGGTTCCTTTTTTTCTCATACGAACCGAAACCACTTAAGAAAATTAACCTAAATTTACTCACTCTATTAAGACGGTTCTCTCCGTTTATGACAAAAGCATTTAACACTTAAAGCAAAGCAATACATTTCAATAACAATGCAATCAATTGTTTTCAAATGCCGATGGATCGAAAGTTAAACAAAGCAATACGAGAGCAAACTGCATTTGATGGAATCGATAATGTCAGCACACGGGATACTTCAATGGTGATTAATACCACACAACTAATACATTACCAAACTACGAAAAGAATTACCAAATTTCAAATATCCTTGGGAGGATTCCTTACTAGATTTCCTACAAAAGAATTTACGGCAGAACGTTTTCAGTACAACAGTTCGCAAATTTAAGGAGTATGGACGGGCCGTTTCTTAAGTTTGTTTTGTTTTTTAATTGTTTGGATGTTACTATTTTATCTCTTTCTCTCCTGTTTTAATCAATTAAGAAAATTTAAGAAATATCTACCCAAATTCTCCTACTTTGAGCTCAACTGAATTGATTCAGTAACTATTTGTATCTTTAAACAATTAACTTGATGAATTATTATCTAAAACAAAGACCTCATTTGTTTCTCTGATATGGAAAGACCTCCAAATCATCGCTGTTATCACCCATAGTTTAGCACCGTGAAGTGAGAGAAGGGTACCCTAACGGCGGGCACTGGACCATTTTCCCAATCTTTTTGCAGCGGCCTTCTTTGCAACTTCCTCACTCGGTCCTGCATCTTCATCTCCGAGATCTTCAATCCTGGAGTATTTTCTCTTGTCATAAGCTCCCAGATTAAGTAGTTCCCCATATGTCTGGCAAGAAATAAGGGTTGTATACTTGCAACACAGCACTATATTACTATGATGTTAAGCTGAAAAGTGCAGTTACTTCCACGACGGACTGAGAATCTCTGTGGTTTAAAGAGAGATTTACAAACTGGAAATGGTGAAATGCGCGTAGACGGCGTAACGAGCATGAAAACACCGCTGACCAGGGATGTAGATGGTTTTAGTTGAGCCGTTTAAAGCACTTTGGGGTACAAAACCAATAACATCAAGCATTGCTCCCGAAACTAAAAGGTGTCAAAGTACTAAGAAATCTTAGAGGCTTCAAAACTCATAGAATGTTGGGAGGTTTTAAATGTTTTAAAACAAACCTCTTCACGAATGTATGTGTCCATTCTTTGTCGCAGGTTTTCAAATGGAGGACGGAAGTCAGGGTTAGAATTCCAGCACCGTTTCATCATATCATGCCTGAAATTAAACAGTGATACTCAATTGTCAACTACGTTTTTTTGGACTTTGCGAAGAATTGCAACAAGTTTGTTCTCCAGGAACCCTTTTAACGAAAATAATGGTTTAGATTCGTTTTGGGTCATCAAACATATCCAGACTATTTCACTCTCTCTGACCTCGTCGAAGTACGTAGACATGCATTAGCACAGCTGAATACCTTATGCTCTTAGTTCACAGTTTTAAAAGGAGACAGCTTTTATAATTTGTACATTGCAAAGAATTCTACAAGTAGAACTGTTAATTGTGATAAGTTGAATTTTAGGCTATACATTTGAACACGTCGATATCGCACCAGAAAGGTGCAACTCACAGTTTTTTTATCAACATGATCAGGCCTTGGCATCTGACATCCTTTTGTGACCTCTGCAACCACCCTGCCTTCTGACCATCTATCGTATGGAATTTCTCCAGTCAAGGCATAAGGACGTGTGCATGTGATATTACTGAATACATCACTGATAAAGTTGTTGAAATTGCAGTCAGAGAGCTATAATTTTTATAATTGTTTACAATTGTAAACACCTATCAGGTGAAATGATAAGAGTGCGTATAAACATGTTCCACGAAATTGCTGCGGCTTAAACGTCGTGTTCCTTTTTGACATCATTCTAAAAAAAGAAAGAAAACTGCATTTACATAGCTTGATGATGCCCAAATCTAAATTTTCCTTAATCCTGCATGTACATTTACATAGCTTGATGATGCTCAAACATAAATTTTTCTGAGTCGGTGTAGTTTAAAGTTTCTTCCTTTTGGTTCGGTTTTTGTGGTAGTCTCTCACAAGTGAACATTATGGAAGCCTTCTACTTCTTGTTTCATTTCATTTCATGAGATTAACTATCGATAAACAGTTTGCTACATATTAAGATGAACAGCGTTACTGAGACTTGATTTTCAGGTGTAAAAAGCATATGATCTGTACTGAACACGGGATAGTCCTAAAAACGAAAATTTTCTCACGTTTTGCCTGCAAGTTATAGAATTCCACCCGAACCCATTATCAGGGTTCATTTTTACAAAAGAAGTTAGACTACTTGATCAGTCTTACAAGACTGGGACATTAGTCAATCAACTTAAGGCAAGAGGATGTAAACCATTGATATTATCTTGTTTAAGGCCCATTTCAGGAATAAAAGGCCTGGGAAAAAAGTAAAAGCAAATCTTTATTATAAAATAATATTCTAACTGAACTTTACCAAGGGTAACTATCTGATACAGAACGATTCCATAGGATCACCTGATGAATATATCAAAAATATTCCAAAGTTAATGCCAAGTGAGTTTTGGATGTGAAGTAATAACAAAAAAAATCAAATTGGGTGAGCATTTTGTTGAGGTGAGGTAAGAATATACACGATACATTCACATCCCTCAAAGTGGAAAGTCCAGCGAGATTTCCCAGCAGAATTTCTGGTGCAGTCCATTTGATTGGCAAACATCCCTGCGGAGACAAACATTAAAACTTTTGTTTAAACTATCATTATCATAATGTTATTTGTTTTGCTTTGTTTTTTGTTATTTTTGCTTTACATCTTATTTTTAATATTTTCTTCAATATTAATTATTTCTGGGTATCTGTTATTTTGCAAAGAAAAATTAGTGGTAGTGTAAACAAAAACACTGTGAAATGTTGAACACCAAAAGAATAGTTGGTCCTTCATGCACTTCATTCAGTGTGAGAAAATAGAGTTGTCAATTTTTTTTTACGCGAAGATGAGACAAGTACGAGAAGAATGGCTAACGAAAATGAGAAAAGCAAAGGAAGTAAATATTTTGGGTCCGTGAACAGCGAAATGCATTAGAACTGAACATCTTGGAGAAAATAAGTGCATGATGAAATTAAGAGAAAGACTCAATTAAGATGGCAATGGGAAAGGCGCATACAGGAGGTTTTCCTCCCATGAAAATTATGGACTAGTGCAGAATAAAGAAAGTATCCAAGGGAAACTTCTTTCGGATCAGTGCATATAGCCTCTAACAGAATGAGTCGGTGACAAAGGAGGAAAAGAAGAAACTCAAAGCAAGAGAGAATGAGAGGACTGAAGCGGGCCACCGAGTAGTTGCGATAGTAACGACTGAAGCTATTTGTAGCATTTCGCGAGAAAAGATGTCTGCTTCCCCAGATCTACATTTTGCTTTAAGAATTATCTCCCTTCCTCGGCAAAGTCATATTTTACAAAATGTGAAGCTACGTAATATAATTATGTAAAAATGTAAAACAAAAATAAATGTCATTCTTTAAAAAAAAAGCTTTCAAGCAGCCCTATTAAAAAATAGAAAACATACTTCCTTTCGCGAGACTTTCTACAAACAACTTTAGTGAAATCTATGTACCCCGATACTTAGCGTTTTGCTCTGTCTTTTTCCCTTTTTTTAGGTCAATGTGAACTATGAAAGCCGTGTTGGTGGTCGAGCTAAGTTAATTTCATGCTGAGAAAATGCAGGCGTTTACAGCTTGTTTCTGGAAAGCTCCACAATAAAGCAATAACAACAACAAAAAGCATTTCCTACCTTTTTGGCATTTCCATGGCCATATTTGAAGCTTTGATATGCCATGCCAAAGTCGGCCACTTTGCAAACATAGTTGTTATCGAGGAGAATGTTTCGGGCCGCAAGATCACGATGGATGATCTACCAGGAGACAAAGATCCATGACGTGAGAACTTCTAAATTATTTCATTTCATGACAAAACGGCGAGTTAAACGTCTGAGTATGTGCGAAGAGAAAAAGACAACTAGGCAGGCCATTATAGTTCTTCAAGGCTGTCAGAACTAAGTCGTTTATCTTCTCAGGAAAAATGGCAAACAATAGTGATGATGATGACGATGATGATTATGATAATCACAGTAATAATGATTATGACAGTGAAATAAAATTTTGAAATGGTAAACCAACAGGAGACCGCTCAGAAAAACAATTTGCTCTTTTCATTACCTTCGTTTCTTGTTACAAATATCGAGGGGTGTTCCGTTTTTTCGCTTTATTTCTTAAAATTGGCAAAAAAGGCTCGGTTCTTGCTTTTTTTTCCTGTTCCTGTTAGCGTGGCGGAGTGTCTCACGACAGACCGATATCTAATATGGTTGGTGCGTATCCCACCATTTTACCGTTGGATCCATTTTTCTTAGGGTAGTCATACCTCAGTAGGCATCCTATTTTAGCTGTTTCAACCAAATTATTATGAAAATTACTCTCATGTCTTTTTCCTCATTGAAGTAAATATACCTTTGTACAAGGTCACACATTCATCAATAAGGTTTAGTTATTCAAACGAGGTCCAACCCAGCCACGGTTTTACCCGAGCAATGGGCGTCGGGTTTTCTCTATTATCTGAATAAATGCCCCTCGACTGTAAGTTTTCGGCTCTCTCAGCTTCGATCATAAAATAAAAGGCTCGCACAAAAGGTTCGGTTAACATGAGGATAATTTAGATCGCAGTTTTGTTAAACAACTGCTAAACTTTGTTTGAATAACCGGTCCGATAAGTTTGACATCCGAAGTGATCTGCTCACTGTAATAAAAGTACCACGACCCAAGTAAGGTCTCAGACTTTATATAAGTGAAACGTACCTACCAATTTTGGTCAGCATCCAAGCTAATGTAAAACAATTTAAAGATCTGAGAGATTTTTCGGAGTTAGATCTGATTTATGACAACAATGAAGAACTGCACTTACCCCTCTCGATCCAAGGAACACCATACCGGCAGCGATTTGTTTGGCAAACATCACAAGATTATAGTTGGTTAAATCTTGAGCCCTACCATCACCAAGATAATACCGATCTCTCACTGCTCGGCATTTCCTCACATAACCAAGTAGGTCGCCGCATGGCATGTATTCCATAATGAGAATTGGGTGAACTTGAAGTGACGTTAAAGAAAAAGAAGTGAAGGCTCATGACCACAATATGTATTAAAAGCTTCGGAAGAGGACTCATTTTAAGGATTTTCCTTCATGAGACTAATGTTACCAAGATTAATGATATTAAATACTCCGGTCGTGCGTCCAAGATCTTCGTTATCGGGCTATCGATAGATGTTCTCAAAGAGGAACAGTCTCGCTACCGCGCGCTCGCGCGCACACACACACAAAGAAACAAATAAAACAAAACAAAACAATAAGAAAAGAAACCACAAACTTCGTCCGATCAACAGGCCATTCTGGTTATGGAGCTCATATAAAGAGGTAATGTAGTATTTTTAACAACTTATACATAGAAAAATGCTTTACTCTTAGTACTTACTTTGAGTTGTAACGCAGCCCATAAACTTTATAATGTTTGGCTGATTGTTCTCACCTATAGGTTTTCCTAGCTCAATTTCTCTCATCAAACATTTCCTTCCTTCCTCTCCAGTAGTGGCTACAAGAACAGGGTATGTTGATGGATAGATAATCAGTCTGATAAATGCATTTGTTTCAAGCTTGAGACTGAGAACTAGTCTATTTGGGTTTCAAACCTTGCATCTTCCTTTTACCATTTAGATGATTTTATTTGAAACCAGTACGTTACTCAACTCACCGACGAGTTCTCCCTAGACACTGCTGAGTCGATATAAGATCGGAACCAGCTTAGGTTTAAATCTTAACAATGGACTCTTGGTTTTCCTTGTTTAGCATCCTTAGGTAAATTATTTTTGTTGTGGCTTTTGTTTCGTATCTGTATATATAGTAAGTAAGTATTTATTCAAAGTCAATTACACAGGCAGTAGTTGCCAAGATCTCCCGAGGCAGAGGCTCATGACAAATGTGATTGACAAAGAAAATATGAAAAGCAATATATATATATATATACAATATTAAAAATAAAAGTTATTCGATAATAAATATAATATATAATGTAATGAGTTGATGCAATTTATATAGTGGTGACAAAAGCTGAGAATAATCGTTGAAAATGATAAATATCAATTTGAACAATTGTTGCATTGGTAACCAGGAAAACATTGGAACTTTTAAACCAAAATTCTTTGCGAAGGCTTCTAGAAAACTCACACTAAATATTTAGAGTGATTAACCCAACATTATGACAGAGATCGAGAAAAAGTGAACGATGTAAAGAGGTTTGAAATCGATGGCCTCGTGGCACCGTTCGGAGATGCCATCACCTCGCATGAATGAAAACTTGGATGTCCCGTATGAGAACCTAGGCGACGGCCGTGGGTTGGCCATCCGCAACATCACAAATACTATCGAAAACCACCATCCACTCAGTCTATTACATTGCCCCCGTTAACCCGACACAGTCAACCACTGGAAAAATGGGAATGAGTCACTTTATATCGGAAGTACTTGCACTTTGATAAAACATAGTTTAAGGGAAAAGGAAGCTCCAGTGGATACAGTCGGGGATTTAGAGCTCGAGGGAGACCAACCTCCCCCCTCTCCACCCCTTCAAAATAACCCGACACAATTATGTTGGCAATGACAGTATCGCCAAACTGGCTGATTCTTTTCAATTATTTTGTTAGCCTCTTCTCCCGTTTGTTCCGTGTTTATCTGTGAGTGAAGAAGAGTGAGAAAGGGTGTGTATTGATTCGAGAATAAACTTTTTTAATCCACCCCTAGAATCTATATATGTATTAGCATATCGAATCAAAGGAATCTTACGCGTGAAGCATTTAGCGGCGACTGTTCTGTTTCCAGGTCTCCCATTTGGCGAACTCAGGAGAGCCCTCCACACGGCTCCGAACGCCCCTCGCCCAATGACTTCTTGAAGCAGGACACGGCTCACCTCAATCTCCCATTTACCTACCTCTAATTTCAATGGCTCCATCTGAATTGCCTGCTCTTGATCCGGACTGAAAATTGGAAGCATTACAAATTATCTGGGCTAAAACAAAGAAAATTGATAAAGAAAAAAGACATCAGAAGCAAAAAAATAAATATTAATTTGCTAGTATAATCTGATTTATTGCCCTGACTCATATCGAGATGAGCACTCTTACTGATAATGAGAAGACAAAGTTTTCGACAAACTAGAGACCTATATTATCACGAAACACGTTTATAACTATGATTATGAAAATACACTCTGCAAATCAGATGAAGTTAAAAAATAGCCTCGTTGTTGGAAACCTTTTCAGTTGGTCTCAAAACCAGATTATTATACTTGAATTCTCAATTAAAGGAAAAAACATTGAATTCAATGATAAAAACAAATGGAATATAAAGAGACTTGGGAGACAAGAAAAAAAAGAATTAACAAAGGAACGAATGAAGATAATTCTAAATAACAATTGATGAATGCTAAATATGCATATTGACCATGATAAAAGTAAAGTGATATTATCCCTGGGGCAGTCATCATTCAAGGTCGTGAGTCATGAGGGGGTTAATAAGTAAGTTTTAATTTTTTGGGCAAAGCGAGACCAATGCCTCACAAAAGAAGAACCAAAAGATAATAAGTTTATGTTACTGACTATAGAGACAGCATGGAAAAGATTAAAGCACATGGCGAGAACTCCACGTGTAGAAATGTGATGAACAAAAGGTAAAACACTTGGCTTACAGAGCCATAGCTGCAGTTCCAGTCGAACAATTCAATGGAGACAAAGGAAAAAACTTTGCATCAATGAATTCAATCAAGTATTCTTTTAAAATTGCTATGCAATGGAAGCATGATTTGAATTTGAAAATATTAGCTAAAATTTTTCAATCGTTCTCCAAATACCAACATCAATAATGTTAGCCATAACAGTAATTTAAAAAGTTACAATTTCCGTTCGTTCGTTCTATCGGTTTTTTTCTTCGGGTAAGGGTTAGCTCGAGGAAACACTGCGTTAAAGTGCGGGGTGAAGTAGAAAAAAAGAAAAAAACTTGACCATTTTAAATTCTCTTACTTTAAAAAATAGATAGCTAAAATAAAACAGGGCAACTGGGCCTCACCTGCCGTTGGACGCTTGCAGAAAAAGCAGGCAATCAGCGAAATGACAATCACTGTTGCCTCTAATCCACCAATGTAATACCACAAAGAATTGGAACCTTGCATGGCTCGTGGCACTTGCTTAGCTAATTGTGTCAGATAAATATGTGGCCATGGATAAATCTCAGCGATAATAACTGTTACAATAATGATAGTCATGTTACCGTCCGGAATGGTTTTGAGCATCCCTACTGTCTGTTATTTTAACCCCTGATTCACGCCTGTTTTTAAAAGCGTGATAACTGATTTTCATTATATAGATTTATAGAGAAATCTAAGGTTATTTTCTTGTGAGCTTACACGGGAAAAAGAGTACTATGTAGGTATCTACATGGATAATGTTCTGCAACTGTCTCTAATCTCTTTTTAACTGAATAAACTATAAATATTTTCCCAGAAAACAAACACTAATAGTAAACTTTAAGAAGAACGTAAGAAATAGAGGTTTTATTCTATAAGGATGACCTCGTTGCTTGAATATTGGAGTTTTTTGTGCTTTCTTAGACACAACAGTAACCTCAGCTTACCTTTGACAGATATTTTTACAACGTAGCTGGCCACAAACCCAAGCTTGTTGCGTCCACCGCAAGAGTATTTTCCACCGTCCTCTTCCAAAACCTTAGCAATGGTAAGTTCACTCCCTTTCTTATCCCGTTGTGTATAAATCTTTGCTCTTTCTCATGGCGAGTCTCCATCTTTTTTTCAAGTTACATTTATTTTGTCTTGGTTGACCTGGCAGGTCAATGTGAGGACATCTCCTTTTATGAGTGTTGGATATGGATCTGAAACAATTTGAGCAGAGGCTTTTCCTACGTTGAGAGTAAGGGATAATCTATTTAAAGAAATTCTAACTCGCATTTACAACTCTCCAAAGTAAAACAAAGTTGGATGAATGGAAGGAAAACAAGCTAAATTTGACCTCATAAAAGGAAAGTTTGGAACATGTCGCTTGGTATGAGAAGGTTTGGAAAAGGCTTCAGAGGAGAATTTGAGGCCCCATGTTTTCAAATGACTGGTAACCGTCGCAAGTGCCCAAAATTACAACTAGGAACATAGACAATCTCCTATGGTTCCAATGCTTTAAAATTTTAAACTAACCTCTTGGTAAGCGTATCAAAAGTATTCCACAAATCAGTTAAGTAGCCCAATTTATTCATCCCCAGGTTCATAGTCGAGATTATCAATTGTGCGTCGCATAAATAATTGATGACTTTGCGAGTTGCTTTTTCAGCTGCCTATCATTGGGTTTTTAAAAATTACGCGCGGAAGGCCTATTGTTCTCGATATATTTACATGCAGCAGCCGAAAAAGCTAGAAATCTAAGTATCGTATTAGCGGCAAAGCGTACACTAGTTCACTTTCGTTGGTCGTGATTTTGTAGTCCTTCCCTCGCAAGGAATATTGCACTTGCTTATTCACTTGTCAGGATGAACATCTACCCATGTTCACACGTCATCCCGGAAGTTTTAAAAGCTGGCGATTCAATATGCTTATGCTTACCAAAAGCAGTTTGCCCCTGAATATCTGCCAGAGGCAATTGCATGCCAAAGTCATGTTGAAAATTGTAAAATCAGCAAACATGTCATGTCACTTCAAACATATTACAAATTTAGAAGTGGGGTGTTACTCAGCTAAGGATCTGATTATCCAAAAAGTTGACCGGCTCAATTTCTCAAAAAACGCGTGCATCTCTTTAATCAACGGAGCAATTACACTAACTCGTATCAATCAACCATGATACCGCCCTCACTTCTATTTTTGTTCTTTGTTTGTTCTCGCCTCCCAAATAACTACAGATTTATCTTCCTATCCGTTCCCCTCTCCATTATTGTCGTCTCTCTTTTCGTCCTCTTGATCGTTAAAGCCATCCTAGTCATTATCATCAATATCATTATTAAACTTACCATAAACACGCAGTATTGTAGAGAAACTAGTAGTGTTTGCTTTGTTTTTCGCTATACACCTGTAAGTGCCTTTTATCTCTTTTGTGACACTTAGCAACTCTAGCAACGATTCTCCATCGTGATCGGTTTGATTGATGTCAAATGGGAGGTCACCATTATTAAAAATCCAGACTAGGGTTGATGTTGGCACACCTGAGGCTCGGCAACTGAAGTTAACTGGATGCCCTTCGATAATAGACTGGTTTATCAGAGGGTTAGTGATCTGGGGAGAAACTTGAAGAAAAAGACCAACAGATTCACGAAAGGTTCACATTGACCTTTTTAACCTATTCCGCTGAACTCTTAATAAAATTCCAAAAATAAAAAAAACAACAAACAAACAAACGAACGAACGAACAAACAAGCCACGCAATAAGTAAGCTTATCTTTTTTCTAAGTTTTCTTTTCTTGTTACTTCCCGTAACATGAGCGAGCACATGAAAATGCAAAAGAGACCACATGAACTGTTTGTCATCCCCAGGTTCATAGTCGAGTTGTTTTTATCAATTTATTTGTAGTTGTAGTCGTAAATTAGCTACTGAGAGTACTAGCGGGGTGTCTATAGGTCAGAATCATCTGTATATGATCAGGAACCCTTCAACAGAGAAACGAACTAATGTTGGCAAATTGAAACTTAGTAAAAATGCAAGTTCTTTTCAAATCTCACTCCAACTTTAGCAATGAACTATTATGTAATGAAAATATATCATGAGATCGTTATTCCTTACTCGTTGGTATATTTAAAAGAAACGAATGAAAAGAGAAAAAATATCCCTTTGTTCTGGCTTTAACTACAAAAACTAACACTTTCTAGAGTTACAAGTTTACTATATGACATCGACTACAGTATGGAGTTTACCTGTGACATCGATCCCGAAAGAGGTGTTAGCTTTGCCATAATCAATTTGAGCAGTGCATTCATAATATCCCTTATCTTTAAAAGTCGTGCGTTTAATGACTAAGATGTTGTTGGTATTAAGAAGCACTCCATCCTTGGTCCAGTTAACAGATATTTCTGGATCACCACTCCGATAAAACTTCTCAGTAAACGTGGAGTTAACTTCGATTTTAACATTCTTGAACTCAAGCTTTACACGGAGTGGAACTGCGAAGTGAGTAGAAAAAACACAGATTGCGAACTGCTAATATAGTAATTAAAGATTCAAATTCCCCACCTCAATTCCCCCCCCCCCCCCCCATACCACTCAAGTACATAAATAAAGAGACGAAGATTAAAACAAATTTTGATTATATCATTTAATGCTTCGAAAAACCACGTAGGCCAAGCTATATTAATTGCTACGTCTGCTTTGAAACCATCGATCACGCAGGAATAGATGTAAGATAAAACGCTCTGAAAAAAAAAAACACATCACGGACCTGGTCCTAACAAGTGAATCCATTGCAGTTAACAGGCGAAACGTTAGATGTTAAGTTTTTCCGATGGTTTTCCTAAGATTCAATTTTACTTAGCACTTTTATCTCAACCAACAACACAACATGGATCAGAGAGACCAACTGTGCAAGTTTCATAACGCACATAATTCCCAGAAACTCTGACTCGCACAGTAGGATCAATCGTTATGGGAGCTACAATTTGATGCGCCCCCAGTACAACATAGAAACGGAAAAGGGTAAGACTTTCAAGTTTGTAGGGTAGAGCTCTGGAATGGAATCCCTCTAGAAATACGTAAAAATGATTCTATTGGTTTATTTTAGTTCTGCCTGTTTTTAAACAATTATTAACTGTTTTAGAAGAGGTTAAGGGCGTAGAGCTACTAGTTCAACAGTTTATTCTATTTATATACCATCCTTTATCAACCAAGTTATGACTTACTTCCACAATGACCCTGAATCTCAGACCCAGACCCCTTAATCCAGAGTCCGGCCCACTGAACATAAATTTTCACCCAGTAGACAAACCAAATGCATGACTATGAGATTAATATATTCACCCTTAACAGAAATCTCGACGTATTTGGTAAATATGCCAGCGGCATTCTCTGCCTTACAAGTGTACCGCCCTTCGTCGTTCCTTTTTTTTATTTTGAGGAGAAGGAGATACCAACTCTTTTGCTGCAAAGTATTTTTCTTGAGCCAGGTTATCTCGGGCTCAGGCCGATCAGCCACAATTTCACACGTCAATTTCGCAGTGTTTCCCTATATGATGAGACTGCTTGCTCCAGAAATATCCACTTTTGGTCGAGCTAAGAGGGAAAATCAAAACAAAAACAAAAACAGAAACAGAAATTAATATATCTCGCTGAGATTTTATAGCAATGTTTCGGGCCTTTTTGCGCAAATCATTTTTATCTGCATTTTCACAGAACTCATTGGACCAGGTCAACAGTTAAGAGGCAAAATAGAGATAAATTGGTTAAACCCCTTTTTTGGATACAAACCTACAGACTCAAATAGTCACTTGTTGAATTTATCTTCGCATCCATTTCACGTCAGGAATTCCATTCCCTTTCCTCAGTTTCCAAAACTTCATCGTTTATGTTCCGATGACTCTGATTTTTTCGACAAATTAGAGGCAATGTGCCAGTTTTTCGAAAACCATGGTCACCCTGTTTCTGTCGTTCAAGTGGGTCACTACCGTGCCCAACTTATTGATCAACTGTCAGCACTACTAACGTCACAGAAGGAAAATTCCAACCGCATCTCATTCACTCTCACATTTCACCCTCACAATTACTCAGCTAAATCCATTATTCTAATAACTTTAAATGATCTCAAAACGATCCAGCGACTGGCAATATCTTTTCGCAACCTCCACTAATGTCATTCAAACGTGACAAAAACATAGGCAAGTTTTTGGTCAGAAGTTCTTTCCAAACTAATGACCAACCTGGAACTTTTAATTGCACTCGCGCACGATGCCAAACTTATCCTTTCATTCACAACGCTAAAAAAATATCGGGACCCGAGCGATCCAATAAGATTTCTGATTACTTCACGTGCACCTGGGCTAATGCCATCTATTACATAACTTGCACTCATTGCAAAAAAATACACATCGCCGAAACAGGAAGATGACTAGATGACCGATTCCGAGAACACCTTCGCGACGTAGAAAGTAATGACAAGGACGCATTAAAACCACTCGCTAGATGCTTTCATCTAAGTGATCATTCTAAGTAGTAAATGGCAATCTGTGGTCTCTTCTTATATTTAAGTAGCTTGGAAAGCCGTATAGCTCTTGAACAAAAGTTGATCTTTCAAAACGCCTCTCTTAATCCCATAGGTATCAACGAACGTCTTTTAATCTATTAATTTATTCTTGTTTTTCTCGTCACCACGTTCCTACAAAAAGCGTTGCTCCACTTTCTGTATAAGGACACGCACACAACCCACAATTCCTCTCTTTGCTCTGGCAAAGGGCTACGCTCGAAACGTCACTTTCTACCTCTTTAAGGTGGCCAATTTACAATTTGAACCTAGTTCATCTCTTTTTGTTCGTTTGTTTGTTTGTTTTCGGATCGTAGACCTCTTGAACTTCGTATCAAGATCTACTAATAATAGCCTGTCATTGGAAAGGACCAATTAACGAGCAGACAGAAGGCACAGCGACGGGGAGTCCGGTTTCCACAGTTACTGCTAACCTCTACATAGATAGATTGTTTTGAAAAGAAAGCGATAACGTCATCATCCTACAAGCCAAGGATCCGAAGCATTATATAGCTGATGCTTTTATCATTTGGATGAGGTAAAAATCGATAGCTTTCTACAGTATCTTTACAACCAAAGCCTTCGTTCGCTTAGCCGAGGAGGCAAAACAAACAACTCCTCCGCCATTCTCTAAGGCGCAGGTGACACTAACGCGCAGCACGCAGTCAAAGCGTCGCGATCCGCATCGAAAGTAACTGCATCGTTTGTCAAAGGAATATACCTAATACAGAAAGAGAAAGTACCAGCTGATCGGCCGGCCGTTTTTTAGCACATCACCAGTTTATAAAAATCTAGAAATCTAATCGAAATGCACTGCTTTGCGTTATGACGATCAACCAACGGAGTTTACAACTATAGTTATTTAACACGATACCAGGTATGGACAGCGAAAATGCTTTAAATATGAATTGGTTAGATAAGAATCTATTTTTAGCAACTGATGTAATTGCCTGACTTTCTTTACGTTACCCTTATTGGTTACCTGTGGCGAAACTATCAACACTTTTATAGGCAAACGTATTGAGCACATAAAGGAGGGGTACGCTAATATTCATCGTTTTCGAACATCCTAATATTCTTAACTTTTACTCTTTTATTGCATGTTGATAGCGAGGTTATTTCCTATTATTGTAATTACTATAGTAAGAAATTTCTAATTTATTCCAAATGTTTGTAACTTTTTCTTATTATAATGTAGCTGAGGGCCACAGGTCTCTCAGTCTAAGACTGTTAAGTGCTTCCCTCGTTAAATACAGTTACTTATTTATTTATTTATTTACTCATCAAAATTAACGATGGGTGACTAGCATCTGATTTCTCCTTACGATGTCCTCCCTGAGTCACATATATTACAGTCATGAGAATGTAGGAAATGATCACCAACGAAAGAAGCTCTTGATTGTTTAACAAGTTCTCCTTGCCAGGAACTAAATCCGTGACTTTCTCCAGCAGTTCCATTATGGGACTTGTCGGGGAAACTTTGTGGAAACCTTCTTCTCTACCACTGGCTTTCTGATGTAATATCTGCAGCATTTATAAGACAACAAAAAATATTGATGGCAATGATTCATCAGAGACTTGAAGATTCACTTGTCTAATTTGCCCTTTCTTTTCTTCTGCCCCTAATCATTTACTATACGACAGCTGTTTAAATGTTTATCATCTATGCTTCAGCGTAATAAAACAAATCTTCTTCAACTCAGTTAACAGCCTGTATGTTTTGTTTTGTTTTTGGTAATTTTTTTTTTTGTATTTTTTTCAGTGTTAATTTTCATCTACTTTTTTTAAACCTTTGCATACTAAGTGAACACATATGTCCAGATTATACCGTTACTACTTTTGATACTTGTTTCTTGTCCAACTTAAGACGAAACATTATGTAAGTGTGTAAATTGTACCGGTTCGTTGATGTGACACTTATCGCAACCTAAAACGCCCACAATGATTCCTGATTTTCATTGCAGTGAACCGTTCGTATGCCAACAAATCCCAAAGTCCAGCATTTTGCTCCAAGAGCAACACCAAAAACATGTCGATCTTTTAAGATAAAAAATTGCTGAAAAATTCAAAAGTTTGCGTTCAAATCACACCTCAGGGCCAGTTCTTGGAGTTTGGCAAGAAAATTTCTTCTCACTTTATCTGCCAGACCTTGTTTCTCCATTTGATGAAAACCAGTGTCGTGAACACAACCGTTGCCTTGTTCATGCCCCAAAAGAATTCTGGGTAATTCCGCCATAGCTCGAAAAGGCAACTACTATCATTTCCATTTCAAATAATTATTAGAATCGTGTCGGGCCATCCAGTCCTACCAGCAGAATACCGCATCGATTGAGATTTTTACCAGTCAAAACTTGGCCACATAACCTTGGTAGGTCCTGGAAGCCATCCACAGATGGGCCCGAGAGACAACTTCACTTGTGAACTCGCCAAGCTGGCAGTAAAGCATCGTTGGCGGTTCACTCTACGCGAAACCATCTCTCACCTCTGTTTTCCCTCAGAGTCCTGCCTCTACCCACATTCCAGCTTAATGATGCCGTCTGAGGGCTTCTGTAGAGGGAAAATGGCTCCAAAAACACTTATAAACGGCCAGAAAAGCGAGAAACCGAATCGATTTGAACGCATCCAAACTCGAACTGTTCATTTAGATCATGTGACCCCCAAAGTCTGAGCCCACGGTGTCTCAAAACCGCAACTATTGTAACGGATACTCCATATAAGGACCAACGAAGTAAGGTTAAGATTGTATCGCCAAACTACAACTGAATAAATATGGGCCATTTTGTATTCAATGGGTTAAGACAACGAAGTAAGTTTTTGATTACTCCCACTCCAATATGTGCCCTCTGATAAACCTTTAAATAACTCCCCTCTCCTCATCTGCAAGCCTTTGTAATTGATAAATCTTGTAAAGTATCTCAAGACGCTTACTATAAGCTAACAAATATACAGCTCTAAGAACAATTGCGGGAAAAATGGTACAAAGAGATCGTTCGCTGTGAAGGTGTAGTCTGATCATCCGGGTGAGTGTAGTCCTGAGAAGGACTGTTGTCGGTGTTAGTGACTGACGTTTCGACAACCTGTGCGGAAGTCATCATCAGAGTCAAGTCGACTCTGACTCTTGACTCTGACACTTGTCTCTGATGATGACTTCCGCACAGGTTGTCGAAACGTCAGTCACTACCACCGACAACAGTCCTTCTCAGGACTACACTCACCCGGACGATCAGACTACACCTTCACATGTTACCCCCGGGTTCAAACCATTTACTGCAGATCGTTCGCTATTCATTCTTAATACTCCTAAAAAAGCATTGTCAACAAGAATAGCCAAAGAAAACTTGCTGGAGCAGAAATGAAAAGAAAAATCAGCTACATTAATGACTACGAAGTCCCGGCTTTTGGGCGAGGCCCGTCGCGCGACTTAAAAAAATACCAGGGTTCCGCTCGGCTCGCTGCCATCTTTTTTTTTTTTTCTTGTTCTTCTTTTTTTTTAACTCGCCCCACGGACTACACCGAGAAGGACGGACTGCTCATAGTCTACTACACTGTGATACTTTAATTCCTCTGTGTATCCAACTCGGATCTGATTCGTAACCGCTGTAGCATATTCGAGAAAATTCCTGAGCACGTAAAGTTGTCGGTAAAGAAGAACAGCTTCGAATGGAGAGAAATATCGGCCAGAAGATGATAGTAACAACGTAAAATGTACCATGATCCTCTGCACAAAACATTTTTGAATATAGAACGTAGAATATCAACCTTTGATTGTGAGATGCTGTTGTTTTCGTAGGATAAAAGTCACTCTTAAGATCCCTTAATCAAATCAAACATTGCTAAATCAAACATTAAGGTCATGAGAATAAAGGAAATGGTTGCCGACTGAAGGAACGCCATAAGAAATGTAGAAAGAGCACTCTGGAGAATATGCATACTGATGTTAGGCTGCAAAAGTTTCATGGGGTTAAGATACCCACTAAGCAACAAATGTTAGTAGAAATCTACCGGCGTTCCATTACTAAGTATGCCATCTGATCGGCAAACTTTCTCGCCTGTAGCCTGAAGGTGTGCGTTTGTAACCAAAATAGAATATAAAAAAAGACGAGCCTGTCTTTTTTTACTTAAAAGTTTTAGATGCCTAGAGGATTCAAACTGTAAAAGCATTTGGAATATTTACGTTGTCTTCATCAACCATCAGGCGATGGGAAATTTGTGTTCACAATTTAGTTGTTAAATTAAATTGGTCATGGTCGTGTTCTACTGGAGCTTTGCCTATTTTGATTTGGTTGGGTATTGTCGTGTTTTATTGGGAAAGAAACCGTGTTGAATTCATTAATTCCTCAAGTTTTTCAAGTGGCAGAAAACCAAGTTGAAACGGTTCTTTTAAAGATACGGATTGCCCAAAGTTTGAATCACATGTAATAGGCCTTAAATATTCATCACTGCTGTAAAGAAGGATAACGGTTTTTTGCACCTTCCGAATAGAGCGGGTAGGAGTTGAACAGAAGTGCCTTTCGCCACCTTGAAGCGAATTGCAGTTGTATCAACTTTAAAATATTTGGTTAATCTTTTTGTCCAGATCATTTCAATTTGTACTTTTCTTTGTTTCGATAATGCTTGAAATGAACATTCTTTTCTAAATGTTTGCTTCTATTTTGCCTCAACCCTTTAACTCCCATGAGTGACCAAGACTAACTTTCTCCCTGTATTTTCAATAAACAACACAGAAAAGTGAGTCAGTTTGCTAGACATAACGTCTCGTAGTCACGTTCGACGCACTAAAAACTACTATAAAACGAATACAAGAATTGTAAAAACGTGTAAAATGGTATATAAAAAGTCACTTGTAAAAATGTAGCGGAATTCCAAATCGATTTCGATCAATTACGATCCTCATCAGTAGTACTCCGCCATGTTTAAAATACTCATAAATAATTGTTCATATAAGTGACTCTGAAATGTCCACACTTCTTCCAGGCTTCATGTAAGCGGTCATGATGTATCAATCACAGCTCGTGGGATTTGAAAAAAGTTCCATTCGTTCTTGGAGTTCATAAGCGAGTCTTCGTTCACATTATTTATCCTCACTCCTTCAATTATTTGTCTCAGCATCGCGTCATTGTGATAAACCCCCGTCACATCCATTCGGAACTGCTTTACCTCTCTATTGTGTTTCTCTTTACAGTGTTTCCACAATGCAGATCGTTCTTCCTTATTGTTAAGTGATTTCGTATGCTCTTTCCCTCTGGTATACGCGCTCCTGGCTGTTTCCCCTACGTATACGCTGTTACACTGGATACACTTAATCTCATACGTCACACTTTCTCTATCACACGGTCCTTTTCCACCTGTGCTACACACTGGGCAGTCTTCTCGTCCACACTGTCGCGGTTTAAATGGGTCGGACTTTTGGAGTAGTCGTTTAATGGCGATTCCGGCTTTCTCCACCACTTTAATATTGAAACCTTGCTGCTTTATTTCTGTCTGGTATTCCTTCCGTAACCGTGAGTTGGGCGTAGCTGGTACAAATAAATAAATAAATATATGGTACAAATAATACAATATCGTATATATAATATAATAATACAATAATATAATACAAATATTAATATCGCCATTAAACGACTACTCCAAAAGTCCGACCCATTTAAACCGCGACAGTGTGGACGAGAAGACTGCCCAGTGTGTAGCACAGGTGGAAAAGGACCGTGTGATAGAGAAAGTGTGACGTATGAGATTAAGTGTATCCAGTGTAACAGCGTATACGTAGGGGAAACAGCCAGGAGCGCGTATACCAGAGGGAAAGAGCATACGAAATCACTTAACAATAAGGAAGAACGATCTGCATTGTGGAAACACTGTAAAGAGAAACACAATAGAGAGGTAAAGCAGTTCCGAATGGATGTGACGGGGGTTTATCACAATGACGCGATGCTGAGACAAATAATTGAAGGAGTGAGGATAAATAATGTGAACGAAGACTCGCTTATGAACTCCAAGAACGAATGGAACTTTTTTCAAATCCCACGAGCTGTGATTGATACATCATGACCGCTTACATGAAGCCTGGAAGAAGTGTGGACATTTCAGAGTCACTTATATGAACAATTATTTATGAGTATTTTAAACATGGCGGAGTACTACTGATGAGGATCGTAATTGATCGAAATCGATTTGGAATTCCGCTACATTTTTACAAGTGACTTTTTATATACCATTTTACACGTTTTTACAATTCTTGTATTCGTTTTATAGTAGTTTTTAGTGCGTCGAACGTGACTACGAGACGTTATGTCTAGCAAACTGACTCAATTATCGAACACGTTCCTGGCCTCGGCCCACAAAATTTCATCACAACACAGAAAAGTTCAGTTGAGGTAAGTAGTTATGGGGTTACAAATGGAAGAGTTTAGGGAAAAAAATAGTTGTATAACAAGATCAGAGCACAAGCAATTTTGAGTAGTACTATGAAGTAACATGACATTGACATTGCTAATAATTTTTTAACCCAATAAGATTTACAATTTTACCTGGAGGTTTTATTTTACAGAAAGTTTATTAGAGATAGAGTGTCACCATAATGGATTTCAGGAACAGTAATCAGAGATATAACTTAAACATAATAGAGCTCAATGTACAGGTAAGTGTACGATAGTATCATATGATTTAAAGTACCAGAATTTTTTAAGTTTTATTATTATTGAAATTGTAATTTCATGCCAGTGTGTTTTCCAAATTCAACCTGAAACGCCATCAAAATTTGTCTTTAGCTGAAATCTTATTAAGGAATACAAGTTTGTTAATGTTATTCGATATACATAAAAATATCCAAGCTTTTGTTTATTTTGGTCAGCTAAAGGGTGTATCAATGAGCAAAACCTTCTTTGTATAAATCTGATTGGTTTCAAGTGTGATCTATTGTTGCGGAGAATAGCTGTTTTCAGCCAATTAAGAGTGCAATTTTTCATGCATGTCAATGTTTCGATGAATTAACCGAAACCAAACAAGTAACTGAAAAGGAGTTGTAGTCTACCAAATAGACTACCAAATAAATATCTTGGATCCTGACAGTGCAGTTTACAATTCGTGTAAGCCACACAAAAATACTAATTAGTTGATCCAATACCAAATTCTCAGATCAAACATAATAAGAATTGTTTGGCTGACAGTAATGAGAATTACTAATGAGATCATGGCAGCAAAAGGGTTCAGGAAGGTTTCTCTGTGAATTTGAAATTTTGAGCGCACATAGATTGAATTTGGATAGAATTACCTAGAAAGCACTGTCATCCGAACCCTTCAAATATACAAGCAATTTTTGAAAAACCTTAAGAGAAATGCTTAATGTCCTAGTGGAATACTTTCTGTTTGTTCTTGGGCTTAACCAATCTTCATGAGCCAAAAACGTTTAGGAAATTGTCTTCTATTGAAAGGCAGTTAGCCTGAAATAACAAAAAACTTAATCTCATAAAGTTATCATAAATTCAGTCCAGTCACTAGCCATTGTTCACTGTACAATTTTAGGGATGAGTTACAAGGTCAACCTTGCATCAAAGTTAACCATTAGGAGTGAGTAGCACCTGATTTCTCCTTACAATGTCATCCCTGAGTCACATACATTACAGTCACGAGAATAAATGAAATGATCAGCAACTGAAGAAGCTCTTGGTTATTTAACAAATTTTCCTTGTCAGGAGCTCAGGAAACATATAGAGACCAGTATGGAGAATGTGGAAACTCATGTTAAAGTGCAAAGGATTAGGGGATCGAGACCAGCATTTAAAATAAAATTAACTTTGTAGCTCCATACTGTAGACTCTTGAGAGCATCAAAGTTAGCTTTTTCACACCCGTGCCAAGCCAAATCACAGTAATCAAAAATGGATGAAATTGTTTTCTTGTAAAAGCATTCATCGGCAGCCATGTAAATAAAGATTCTCAAATGTTTAAAAACACCCAGTTTCCTCGAGACCTCATTGACTACGTACACAATATGGTTGCTAAAATTCAAGTGCTGATCGATCATGACCAGGATATTTGAAACACTGGGATTCCGTCAAAGAAGAACCATTACAGGATAAACTCTTCTCACAAAGAGGGCTTTTATCACAAAAAGGCCAGCAGCATTAAAAATTTTGCAAACATGGACCAAGCCCCTACAAAGATCAAGACCATTTTTCCACCAAAATGATACTATTAATAACATTTTAAACATGATTTTGTTTTACTCTTGTTATCTCGAATTCAATTTTAGAATATGAGCATTACTAGGTGAGCGTCAGCTATTAAGCGCCCCTCCTAAGAAATTAAGCGCTTAACATCCACATTCTCCATTTCTCTATATATTTCCTGTAGTACTTGCAAGGAGAACTTGTTTGACAATCAGGAGGTCCTTTTAATAGCGATCATTTCTTTCATTCTCATCACTTTAATGTCTCATTTAGGGGAGATATTTTGAGGAGAAATGAGATATTAGTCACCCGTAGAAGTTGATGGTGTTCAAACCTAACCTGATGCACAGCAAACCTCAGTTCAAACAGAGGCGAAGTAGCATTGTCCAGAACCTCTCTCAATAGTGTATCAGTCTGAAAAGTACATATGTCATAGCAGTAGATGTTTCATTACTTTTTCGGTACCAGGGCATCCTTACAAGAATTGCTCGGCGAGAAACTACTTCTAGAATCAGTTTCCTTTAGTGTCCCACGCGAAATTGAGCAGGTACTTATATTTAAGTATCCTGGTACTGATGTGGAGGTCCTGCCTTCTAATGAGAACGTAGGAGGAGTCCACATACAAAGTCACTATGAAGTGAACCTACAGGATGTAATAGAGGGACTACACAAAACTAAGTCTATGGGTTTTTTATAAAGAGCGCCTTTCGATTGAGTTCAATCAAGGGCGTCTTAACGCGAATCATTTCTTTTATAACGTTGAGACTTTCAAACATCGTTTCCTGTATAAATAGTTATTGAAATTCGTTTTGTTTACAAGAAGGCAAAAGCACAATCAACGCACGAAAATTTTCATTCAAAAACTGACAAAGTGACACAGCAGCAATTCTCTTGGCTTATTGTGGTGAGATAGTTCGCGTTTTTTCGATCACGGACTAGCAAACAATTTCAAACTGCTGAGTTAACCTAAATATTGAACTGGAAACAAGCGAAAGTATTGTCTGTAAAACTTTGTCTCAGTTGGGTCGGTTTCCCAGAGAATTGAAGACAAACTGCATATTTTGAATGGAGCAATCCTGGAAGAGTGGCGCTACGTTTCTAGCAAACTGTGAATGATTTCATTCCTAACGTGAACCTTTGATCACTCGGACTGTAGATTGAAATGCCAGCACCGCTGAGGAAGCCGTAGATACACAACAAGTACTTGGGACCAAAAGCGCCCTTGACAGCACATTACTGCAGTTTTGAAGCTGTGAAACGGATGGTCAAGCGTTGTAGTGGGCAAGAGACTGCTTGTTTCGTTGGTCAGAAATAGACATGATATGTCGATTCTGGACACCAGCATTGGACCAAAGAATTATGGCCGTCGCTATGATACTGGAAAAACGCACTGCATGTCGGAATTATCTTTTCAATGTAGAACTTTAGAGCTTTGTAGCCGTCGTATTAGGAGGAAAGCAAGAAAGCACCTCTGGTCTTGAGCTGTTTGAGATGCTCTTCTTCAATACCAGCTTTGTATGTTACGTTTTCCTTTCCGCTTCGTTTTAAATTGACAAGTTGAGTGTCTAACATTTGCTTTGACCGCAAAAACCTCGAGTCACTTGCTAGTTGGAGCCCTTCGAAGTATGGAGGAGAGTTGCGATATCTTTCAATTCCGTCTCTGAATTCAAGTAAGATGGATTTAATGTATGGCTCCCTCTTGTGAGTTCGTGCTTCGGCGTAAAATCGCCTCAGATTGTGCTGCAGTTGACCAATCGTCATGTTTTCGAGCTGTGTTTATATAACTTTCTCTGAGCGCCAGACTGAAATTGAGTACGTGATTGGCTCAAAAGAATTGATCTCTGTTACTTTCTTTACTTACTACAGTAAAAGAACAGATAGCTGAGGCTTCTAGGAAAGAAATTTTGTATAACTCACAAGTACAGTTTTGCTCGCGGAAGCATTTAAATGGCTTCCCAAGCCTAAAACGTTTAGCAGTGAACGCTTGTGCAGAATTTTATTATCGCTAAATCGCTGAAACACACTTTCTAAAACTGCTGCTGTTTATTACTAACCTCGAGAGAATAATACAGACCAGTTTGTTGCTTTTTGATCTTCTCTGAGTGTCTTTGTTTGACCAGCTGATTAAGCTCCTGCTTGCTTAAGCTCGCAAATCTCGAACTCTTAGCTGAGGCCCGTCAAGAGAAAAAGAGCTCGAACTTTGGCGGCTCACAAGAATTATCTTCCTTATCTCGGAACAATCACAAGATTTCTACATATTTCAAGAGCGAAAAACCCACAATTATGTTGTAAGAAGCGGGAACATCGACGAAAAAAGTTGGCGTATAAAAAAATAAACAAAAAAAACCGACAACAAACTGACGTTATCATGCAACCCACGGGCGAATGGATCGAGCATATTAGCCAATCAGAGCGCGCGCTTTGGTAAGGCTATGTTATAAAAGGCAATTGCACAAGGTAGGGTACACAGGCAAACCTAGTAGGGGAGACAGGGGAAAACACGTTTAATGCATAAATTAATTGTCCAACAGATTAGAAAAGAGTGAAGGAGTAAAGGAGGGAGTGAAGGCGGATTACAGCATGAACGTAGAAACAAACATCGGCAGAGAGTTTCTGAACCTCGTCACTAAACATTTTCCAAAAAATCACCGGTGCAATAGGATTTTCAACCAAAACATAAAAGTTAGTTATAGCTGCAAACTACAAACCATAATTAAGAAACACAACTTAAAAATCCCCGAAACAAGCTCCACGGAACACAGCTGTAACAGCAGGAAAAAGAAAATCACTGCCATCTGAAAAACAACTGCCTCACTTCAAGCGTCGTCTCACAACGCCAACGTAACAACAGAAAGTGATACAACCGAGAAGAATTACATCGGACTAACAGAAGGAACTTGTAAACAACGTTGCACGCAACACAAACTTTCTTTTCGAAACAGAAACTATTCAAATAGCAGGGAACTATCAAAACGTATCTAGACACTCAAAAACAACAACACCAATTTTATAATTAACTGGAGTATTTTAGCGACCGCCCCGGCCTACAGCAACAAAGGCAAGCGGTGCCACTTGTGCCTCACAGAAAAAAAAAAACTTTAGTTAGTTAGAGCTAAGAAACCGTCTTTACTTACTAAACAAAAGAACAGAGCTCATTTCTAAATGCCGCCACGAGAATAAGTTTCACTAGCCGCCAACAATAACTCTATAGAATCTTTATTTGACACGTAGATCAGATCATCACACCAGGGAATGAATTAGCTACTTATCTAATTTGTTTATAAAGGGGTATGTTCTTACATACATACATACATACTTTATTGACTTTCCCCAAGGAGGCTTTTCAAAGACAATGTTATAAAAAATATTCCTATTACAATTAAAAAGTCCCATTTACAATTAAAAATGTTTTAAAATCTGAATGTTCTAAAAGAAAAACAAAAGCATACAAACACATATGTAAAATTACAACTCTTTAAGTAATTTGGTCCTTAAACGTTTTTTAAAAACATTAACGGAGTTGCACAGTTTAAAGGAATTATCCAAAGAATTCCATAAGTTTACAGTTCTATAGAAAAATGTTCTCTGACCGCTAGCTGTTCTAAAGAATGGAATTTGCAAAAGCTGCGAATTTCTGGTGCTACGTCGACTAACCTCGGCTCGCTTTATAAATTTTGATGAGAGGTATTCTGGGGCCTGACCAGTCATGCATCTAAAGGCCATAGTAGCGTTCCGGTAGTAAAGCTGGCTTTGAACTGAAAGCCAATTTAGTTCCTTGCGAATTGGTGTAACGTGGTCAAATTTACGCGCACCGCTAACAGTGCGGCATGCGAAGTTCTGCGCCGCCTGTAACTTGTTAACATTACATTTTGAGGTATTTGACCAAACATTGGAACAATAAAATAACCTGCTGAAAACTAAGGAATTAATAATCATCAAAAGTGTTCGTTTGTCGAAAACATGCTTGACACGGTTTATTTGGCCGAGGCGGGACATGCACGAGGAAGAGGTCTTAATTATGTGTTCATCGTAAGTTAAATTAGAATCCAAAATCACACCAAGGTCTTTGGCGGTGTCTGCGGGGACGATGTCCTCACCCATAAAGGAAAGGGAGCGAAATTGCAGTTTTGCACGCATCTGCCTGCTGCCAAATATCATCAGCTTGGTTTTGCCAGGGTTAAGTAACAATTGGTTGTTGGAACACCATTCTCCTATTTTAAACAAGTCGTCTTCCAAATCAGCAATTGCATCCAGGTTGTCTTTAAGTTCGAAGGAAGTGATGAGTTTCGTATCATCTACATAACTCTGAGTGCTGCATTTCTGTGGGATCGATGGAAGATCGTTCGTATATATGCTAAATAGTAGTGGGCCTAAGATACTTCCTTGAGGAACGCCGTTGGTCACAGACAAAGGCTCAGATAGCGTTGAATGGATTCGTACTATTTGTGTCCTGTTGCTTAGGTAACTACGAAACCATTGCAGAGCGTCACTGGAAATTCCGACATCTTGCAATTTTAAAATTAACGTGTCGTGATTGACGCTATCGAAGGCTTTGCTCATATCTAATAGAACAACTGCCGTTAACTTCTTTTTGTCAATGGCGTTAAGAATTGTGTCAGTTGTTTCAATCACAGACGTTTCGCACGAATTCCATCTCTTGTTACCGCTTTGGCTCTTTGATAGGGTGTCATTCGATTGCAGATACGAGGTGAGCTGATTATGTACTACCCTTTCGCAAACCTTTGATAAGACTGGTATAAGTGAGATGGGTCTATTATTGTTTGCCTGTTCCTGGTCGCCCTCTTTTGGGATTGGTGTAACCACAGCTGTTTTCCATTTTGATGGAAAAACACAGTTTTGAAAGGATGCATTAACAATAGACGTTATTGGGTGAACAATTGGATTAAGACAATCCTTGATGACACGAATCGGGATTTTGTCTATCCCTGGGGCCTTGTTTGAAGGCATCGCTGCTATTATACGTTCTATTTGTTTATAATCAATGGTACTCAGTGTGAACTGGTCAGAGAGAGCGTATTGTCTCGGTACAAAATAATTCTGATTAAGTGTTAGGTTGCATTCATTAGCCAGGGACGTAATTTTGTCAACAGTGCTCTGACCAACAGATACGAAAAACTGACTAAATTCGTCTGCAACAGCTTTTTCGCTCTTACTGTATGTTCGCTGAGATGTAGATCTACTGGGGGTGCACTGGCGAATTGCTTGCCTGATATTATTGGTGTTACTTGGATTCCTCTGGATTTGTTCGGCAACAAATTCCTGTTCAGCAATTCTGATTTCCCTCTTTACTTCCTGTCTGAAATATCTGTAGGCAGTCCTACATAGCGGATCATTTGTTTTCTTTGCTTTCTTACGCCAATCATCCCTGGTCTTCATTAAATAAAGTTCTGTCTGACTAGCGCTTCGGCGCGAAACTCAGTCACAGAGATGCGACGCGTCCTCTATAATTCTTTGACTTATGTATATCATAAGTCAGTGAATTATATTTAAATTTTAAATAAATGGTTGGTTTGAGGGAAAGCTAGTTACGCGGAATATACACGAGCGCCTCATTGTCACGCTGATTGCCACACTTGTCGTCGGAGAGTCGGAACTATCGGTTACCTTCCTGGCATCGACCTTTCCAAAGTCATCGTCCGTTCTGAGAGATGACATCGACCGTTTTAAATAGCAACGACCGTTCTGAGAAACGACGTCAACGGTTCTGAAAAACGGCATCGACTGTTTTAAATGATAACGACCGTTTACGAAAAGGAATTTGCCACGGGGCTACAGGATTTTATGAATTCTCACCCTTTGATAATAAATGCCATCTTAGTTTATGGTTTCCTTTATATCTACAGTTAGATTTGCTTGCCTAAATCTTCTTTTCCTTTTCTCTCTTCTATTCTTTATGAATTTTCTGCGCACTTACGTTTGTCTCCCTGAAAGTTGTCTGATCCGGACCAGCTATTTTGTAGCAATGGATGGAGTAAAAAAAACGAGTTTAGTTTATATAAGTTTAATGAGGCACTTATAGAGTGTATTTTTAGCATGGTCAATATTGATACTGGCTTGAAAGATATGGACATCTATTTGCTTTTCGTTCTTAACGGTCACTTTGAGTTCCTAACAGTAAATTTGCTTCGAGACGAAGAAACCAATACTGTTTTTCTTCTCAAAAGCGCTAGGAAATATTACTTATACTCATACCAACACTCACAAATTTATTATCTGTCTGAGGTAATCAGTTATAAGAATTATCTTTACAGCGACGCATTTTTTTTTTTGTATCTTTTCGTCTCTACCAGCCCACAGTCGATAACACAAAGACACTAACGGGTGCAACAGATAAATACACGCCAAACTAAGAAGTGTAAAAGTGAAGTAATAGGCAAGTTTTCTTTCGAGAAAACTTCCGCTTAGCCTCCATTTATAAACCATAATAAAATTATTATCATGACTAACAAAGCATTACAAATATAAAATGAGCGGTACACCTTAAAATAAGGAGCCACAGAAAGCTAAGCCTAAGGTTCTCGAAATGTAAACTACAAATTGCCACTGAGTAATAAAAGACTACAACATTGGAGGCCTAGGTTCAGCAACTTTGCTATTATGCCTCAGTCCTGCACAAGAGGAGTTACTTCGGATGGCTCTTCGTCTTCGTCATTTCCGATTTCGTCTGTATTCAGAGCCGCTAATTGATAGCCATTATGCCCTTGCACACCAACTGCTTCATCACAAAGGTCTACAGCATCACCTTGGTCCTCCGTATTGTTTTCAATATCGTCTTGTTCATCTTTTGTGTTCTCAAGCTAGCAAGTCTTAGGTTCTGTCTCTCCTGCCTCCTTTACAGATTGTACTGCTGCAACACCTTGATCATCAGCATCAGTTTCATGTTTGCTTGTTATAGCTTCTTCGACATCTAGAGGGAAAACGGAATCAATATGGTCTTCTGCTTCAATCAGGGGAGGGTATTCCAAAGAATCGACATCTTCTTCCCCGAATACGGAAGGAAATTGTGAGGCATCAGGTCTGCTCGCCTCAGTGGCAAAGGGGTGTACTAAAGAGTTAAGATGTCCTTTTTCAGTCGCAGGACGGCATACTGTGGCTTCCAAACCCTCTTCCCTTTTCATAGGGGAGCATACTGATTTGCTAGAGTCTTCCTCTTAAATTACAAGAGAGTATGTTGAACAATAAGGATTTTCCTTGTCAGTCACAAGGGGGCGTGCCAAAGTACTAAGACCGTTATCGTCCATCACCAGGAAAAATGGCAAAGAATTGATATCTTCTTCAGTCACAAAGGGATTTACAGTAGCACCGTGTTCACCCCCTTCACGTTTTGGATTTGTTGCAGCTGCTCCTCGCTCATCCGGTCTCGCATCTTCTAGGTTTAAAACAGCTCCAGGATCATCGATACACTTGAACTTATCGTGATCATATTTGTCCATGTCCACGATGTCCACATATGTCTGTGGTAAAGATTAGAAGGTAATCAGGAATTTAGCGTGTTGAATAATCAGTAAGTTGATGAATATCAACAATGAAACGAAGAATAATTAAAAAAATTAATCATTTAGTAGATCATAAAGATCAGATTTTGATTGCAAACACACAAACTGATTTACGTGCATGAGTTGGTAAAGAAACAAAGGCAGGTAAAGTCGACCTTTTTCTTCCAAATTCTCTAAACTATCACTTTATGTCTCAATGAATTTTGAATATATGAAAGTCATATATGTTTACAGCTGCGGTTTCATGAAATGTATAAAAGCGATCCTCGCAGTAACGAAGCCTACTTATGCAGCAGTGGAATTAATTATTACAGCGAGGATCGCTTTCATACACTTCACTAAACCGCAGTATACATATATGATTTTCATATATTCACAATTCCCTGATTTATATCACTTCGACTGGTTTAATACGAACCAACATAATGACCAGCTCCCAGGTGACTTGTTAGCTTGGTTGGTAGTGCACTGCACCGGTATCGCAGAGGTAATGGGTTCAATCCCGTGCGGGCCTCAATTTTGTCAGGCCTGGTTTCTATTATTAAATAAGTAGGGCTGACTATTGTGAGGATCGCTTTCACACGCTTCCATACTCGCCATTAGTTAACAAATAAACAAGCCTTGACTGTGCTGTGGTCTGTTGTAGATCACTTAGAAAGCGCGAGACGTAGTCCAGTGTTGTCTATCACTTCTTCTTTATCATTTGTTTTATAATAACAAGTCCGTGAAATTCCCAATGCATTACTTACTATTTTCAAAACCAGTTTTAATTTTCTAAGCAAACAAGTGTCGTCAGTATGTTCTATACTCTCACAAAACATGCGAATCCTTGCTCGAATGGTTCAAATAATCTGATTGGTTGAATAAGACTTCAGCTGTCAAAAATGTCAAACCATCAAATTTCACAATCTTTAAGAGTTTAGAAACTTAAATAGTATTTTCAAAATAAGTTGCTGTGTGGCAAACCTTTGTTTTGAGATATGTATCCATTGTTTTGCCGAGGTTTACAAAATCTGGCCGGGCGGCGATCTGATATTTCCAGCACCTTAACATTACCGCGTATCTACAGAAAAACCATGAAATTTTCTTGCCGTAAGGGTTGAGAAATCACATCCAGCTACAATTATACCAGAAATGATAAGTTTAGAAAAAAAGGGTTGTTTATCTTTTTACACTGCAGTCGAAATAGAGCTTGTGATTAAAAACCCATCTTACTCTGAATTTGACTCACCAACTTTGAACTGTCTGAAGTGGGTGATGTGTATCTTAATTTTAAAATGTTTTTGTTTTCTTTTCTTCTGTTTTGTTTCGTTTCGTTTCCATTCGTTTTGTTCTGTTTTGTCACTTTGTTTGTTTGTTTGTCTTTTTTGTTTCATTGATAGGATAAATTTGTTAGGAAGGCTACTTATTCAGTCTAAACAGATAATAAGGTTTACGAAGTATTCACGTCATCGTCAGAGTCATTATTGCTTTTTTCGTCATCTGATGAAATTAATAGAAGCCACAACAAACCCGACTACGATAGCTATAACTTTATAGTTACTTTGTATAATCCATGTTCAGTACTACACAGAAGAAGCCAAACTTACAAACTTTCGTCGATATGTTCAGGCTTTGGCAAACGGTAACCTTGTTGGATTTTTCCCATTGTCGTGGTTTCAGACCATCCTTCGTATGGAATACCTCCTGTGGACAAATAATAGTTTTTCTATTCTCTAAAAGAGCATAACTTATAGGCAATAAGCACGATCGGAATAATTTCATTGTCAAAAATACGATGGTCATCATTATCCAAAAAAAAGTAGAAGGAGAAAGGTTTTTAAACAATGAGATAAATGCTTTATTCATCAGCGACATTGAGTATTGCCACTACTTCTCCATCGCACGACATGTTTGTATCCGCTCATGGTATACCTTAATTTCAGTTAGTAACTGTGCAAGAAATTTCGGCGAATACATTTTCTGAAAGTAAATTAACAAATAAGTGAAGTGAGTACTGATTGTGAAGATTTCAAATAGGACTATGCCATAAGACCAGCTGTTGAACAAATAAACGGATGACGACTCATGTCAGCTATGTAGAATAGACTGAAAAATGATAGATAGGAAAATGATCATAACTCAGATACTTCAAATGTTTTAAAATATTTTTTACAAACATATATCCAATACCTTCAATATAAAAACTCTATAGTTATTTATTTGATCATTCATTTATTTGATGATTAATTTATTTGATCATTCATTTAGTTGATCATTCAATTGTTTGATCACTCATTTATTTGATCATTCATTTGTTTGATCATTCATTTATCTTGTCATGTCTTTTTTTTTCCTAATCAAATTTTAGTTATTGCCCGTTAAACTTGATACTCGGCCAAATATCGTACTGCAGCTCTACCCTCAGATTCCCCGGTTTGACGTATCCTTATGACATTGATAAAAAAAAACACTGATTATTCTAAACCCTTCAATTCGTAAAGTAGGTATCGTAAACAGGTTGACACTTATGATACATATAATAACGTATACAATACGCACACATCACTTTTGGTTGACAGCTGTTCCAC
This sequence comes from Stylophora pistillata, assembly GCF_964205215.1. NCBI lineage: Eukaryota > Metazoa > Cnidaria > Anthozoa > Scleractinia > Pocilloporidae > Stylophora > Stylophora pistillata. The sequence continues at coordinate 28,924,684 of NC_142523.1, forward strand.
ATGGCCAAAAAGAATCTCGGGTGCACTCCACTTGATTGGGATACATCCCTACATAAGTATCCAGAGTACTATAAGCATGTCTTTGAGTAATTATAATCTAAAGAGACTTGAATACAATTTCTGAAATATTTTTCGTAAAGATTAAAACCCTTTTGTCTACCAAAGATGTGAGGAGTGGCGATAAATTCAAGAGCAGTACGCGCGTTTGTACAAATAATCTTTAAATAAAAACTATTACATCTCCTGTGTTGCTCTACCCTTCGATATGTTCGAGTTTGTATTTTAGCGCTAAGAGAACATCATCAACTGCGATTTCCTTACTTCCTGCGTTCACTGCTTAGGTATAACGTACAGTGTGCTCAAAATAGAGGCCTAGTTGACGTCACCAACTGGCATACGCGCATAGGTCGTTAAGTTTTTCACTACTGTGAATATTTCATACCCATAGCTCCCAAAAAATTTCTCGTCTAAACCCTTTGGTATACACCCAAAGAAAGCTAACCTCACATTATGGTATACAATGCATGTGACTGTCAGATAACAGCTCGCTGCGTAAGTGATTAAAAAATTCTAAAAATTACCTTGGCATTTCCTGGCCCGTATTTGAGACCCTGATAGGGGAGCCCAAAATCAGTCAACTTGCATAAACGATGCTCATCGAGAAGGATGTTGCGAGCTGCAAGATTGCGATGAATTATCTGAAATTGGAAAAAAAAACAAAACAGGATGCGATCGGCAACATGAATAAAGAACAACTGTTCATTCCTACTGCAAAAACTCACTCATATAATACGCGATCTTCAGCCTCCAACATTTTTACATTAAAAAATCAAAACTTGAAATTGAACGAAAATCGTTTTCAAGAATCCGTGCAAAACAGTGGAATGAGATACCAACTAGGCTCCGAACACTACCAAAATTCATCGTTAAAAGAAAAGTTCGTACGATCTTTTTCAATATATTAGAATTAGGGGACTCCTACGAAGATTTAGAATCGATAATCTCTAAAGTTAGTAAATAGCTATCACCTTTGTCTCGCCCATCCTACCTTATCCATTTTATCTTATGTATTCACTCACAACATAATGCGCTGTGAACTTGAATTAACCACATAGTTGTTTCCGAAGACTTAATTTGTTCCTGTATTTACCATCTATTTATTTATCTGTAGTTTTTACTGTGTGTATTTTCCTCTTCTTTTACTGATCATCCTGGCCCGCCTCGATTAGCACTGCTATCTGCGGAGCCAGGGGAATAAGGATTTATTGTAATTGTTAAATAAACGTGTGTTAAACGTGTGTTAAACAAACAACTCACATCAAAGAATAAAAAGGAAAAAAGATTTCTGTTTCACACTATTTTCGTGTAACTCAGTGTTTCCAATGTGTTTGATCATTTTAGCCTGATGAAGATCGATTTGCAAAATGCAAACCAAGAAGAGTTTGGGCACTTACCCTTCTAGACGCGAGAAAAGTCATGCCATGTGCGATCTGTTTAACAAACAGCACAATGTCATATGTTGTCAAGTTGTCGAACTTTCCGACCCCACGATGATAGCGGTCGAAAATCCCCCTGGATTTTCTGAGGTAACCCAGCAAGTCACCTCGCCACAGGTACTCCATGATAAGAATTGGCTGAGCTAAATAAATTCAAAACAGCGTTGGCAAATCGTTATAAGGGAAACTCGGAAAATGTTCCAATTTCTAATATGTTCTAAATTGTACATGCTTATTTTAGATATATAGTAGGTTGTATCTGTTATGAACTAAAATAAAGACAGAGAGGAAATCTCTATTGAGCATGATATCTCCTCGATTAGATTTATCGTCAACGAAAAAAAAAATAAAGTGTTACTTCTTCTAAGATTCATAGTAAGTGCATGGGAATCCGTAGGCCCGTTACTAAGATTTTCAGTTTTTTCTAAAGGAAGAAGACCGAAGGCCGAAACGTCATAGTAAGTGTTGGAACACTTTGGAATTGTCAGATTGTTCGCCTTGCATCATCTTTGTTCACTTAATTGTTTTGTTTGTCTTTTTTTGTCTTTTTTATCATTTGTATGTTGGTTTTTGTTGTTGTTGTTGTTGTTTTTTTTTTTCGGCTTTGCATGGTTTTGTTTTTATTGATCTGTTCTGCTTAGCTTTAATTTACGACTTAAAAGTGGTCTGCAATTTGATTTACGAAATAAGGAGATACACGTCTACGTTAAGGTATCTATAACATGTCGTGTATGGACATATGGCTCGAATTTCTGTCTCCCCGAGGCCACACGCTCTCTTAGTTTCTTTGAGGTTACATAAAAAGTTTTCTGTTAAAATTTCTTACAGGGCAACACCGCGAAATATTCGACGTTAGGGGGAGTTTTCCTGCGCTAGGGGGAATTTGCCTCGCGTTAGAGGGAATTTGATCAGCAAAAACTGCTGCATGTGGAAAACACGTGAGTGGGGGTGGTTTGAAAGTCAAGTAAGGTCTAATTATTGTAGTCTTTTCCGCTCTTAAATGCATTCATAGCATATCTGAGACAACGCGCGCTCTGATTGTTGAGGATTGTTCAATCGAGCTTTTAATTAACGAAAGATCTTAAAATGTACTTACGTAGGTAGCACTTAGCAGCAACTGTACGATTTCCAGGTCTGCCACGGGGCCGACTCAGTAGCGCTCGCCACACTGAGCCAAATGCCCCTCTGCCAATAGGCTCGCGGAAGTTCAGGCGGTCAACTGCAATCTCCCAGCGATCTGTCATGGCCAGAATTTCTACTGCGCGTGCGTGAAATTTTTAATTTCACGCACGCGCAGTAGTTATCGACACTTAGAAAAAAAACCGTTCAATGTAAGCAACCGATTTTGCAGAGAAATATGTGGCACTTTGACTTCTGCGATAAACTGTACAAAATCCTATGCACCTGGGTAAAATGTCCGATCTGATATCAACAGTGCAACTTCCATTGATTAAAAATTTGCCAAAAACGAGTCCGTGGGTTAAAGTTTCGCGCTTCCCAACAAAAATTGAAAGCAATAAAACCTACCACCGTATTCTGTACAAATATCTATAACATCAAGTACCATCCTCCAAAATGATGATTTTCTTTGCTTCGTGGCCACAACACCGTCAGTGAATTCCAATTTGTTCGGTCCGAAATTTGAAGTTGACATTCACCTCTTTGAAGTTGTCACTGTTCAAGCGTCTGTAAATACATCCTCGTCCTTCCCATCCCACAACAATGAAGGTCAATATTCGGGTCTCTTCATAAATAACACAGCAACGAGACGACATAGAGCATTCGAAAATGTTTCGTGCGTTAAAGTACTATCTTTCCTGTGATACATCGATCTTCTGCTGATTTCTAGCCGCCATTTTGCTCTCATCTTTTGATCTAGGCCTAAGTACTAGTAGTCCTCTTCTTACAGGACCATTTATTGGTCTAAAAAAGGCAATAGATGATTGTATATCCGCATACGTGATACGAAGATAAAATCTGCCGCGAAATATGAATAAACGCGCGAAAAATTTGACAGATTTGTTGCATTTCATTCATCAATGAAAGATAAAATCTTTTACTTTAAAAAATGTCAGATACGCTCATTTTAAGGAGATTTCTACCTCACTACGTATCAGAAGACATCCGTGGCATAACTGTTCAGCCTTGGCGGAACAATCAACTAAAATATGTACAACAACAAAAGCAAAATAGTAAGGAATCCTTTTTCTGTATTGACATTCCTATTACGTTGCTGCTCTGCTGGGAAACCATTAAAAAAAACTGTGGACTTCAAATCGTTTGTGCGGGTTTTAGATGAACACATCCCTGGAGTTGAATATGTCATCAAAGACACTGCAAGAAGAATCAAGGAAGGCCTTCGTGTGAAATGTGCGTTGATTTCACATCAGTTTAAAACCGCATCTAGCCGCAAAAAAAGGGATTTGCTGAGAGGCAGTTACAGGATGAATATTTTTTTGCAGGAAGTTCAGTCAGTTGAGTTGTTGCATGCAGAATTACAAAAAGAGACAAAAATTTTAAAAAATCTAGTAAAAGAAAACCAAAAGATATACGAAGAGCTCCTTGAGGAGATCAACCAAAAAAAAATAAGTGAAGATCAGATGTTAACTGAAACTGAATCACTGAAAAACTATATTAAAAAACTGTAAACAAAAAAATGGGACAAAAATGCAAAATAACTATCAACTTTCAGTCCCACAACGAAGTGGAGATATCTGAATGATCTGAAAACCAAGGCACAAAACGCTCTATTGTTTTTGAGAGCGTATGGCCTCAAACTGAACAGTTTAGAGGTTGAAGAAAGAAACAGTGCATGCACAACCCATAATTTCAGTTTAGATGACCTTTCCTCAACAGTCCCTACCAACACGGGTAGCACTTCAAAATACTCAACACTCATAGAAGATGACAAAAAGAAAGTGGAAGAAGTTTTATTCTTAATGGAACGGTTCAGTGTGGGTGAAGAGTTCTACCATCAACTGACAATGGTGTGTGATGGACTGCCAAGATCATATTCAGTAAAACAGTGCAAGAATCATCTCAATGAACTCAGTCACCTCACTGTAACACCTGGGAAATCCCAAGGTGTACAAACTTCATTTAAATAATTGCTACAGGAGCAAATAATTGACTTGGTAAGTTACATAACATTCATTTGTAAAAGTCTTTCTTCAAATATGTTTATATAATAGATTTTTTAACTTGAAACAGGTTGATTATTGGAACACCAAGATGCCACTGGGAGTGTAGCAAAATACATGTACATGTACCATAGACACCGGAAATATGTTCAGCATTCCCTGATTTTCAGCTCACACCAAAAAAGCAGCATAAAATTAACATCATTCTGATTATTCATGCAATTTTACGAGTAATAAAATAACAAATTTTACACAAAATCTCTGGCAGAACATCAAGTCAAGAACATTATTTTGTTCAATGGAACTCTGACAAAATGACTCTCTTAGGTCCTCTTTTAAGTGGTTACTGTTCACACCTGGTTTAAGTTTTGACTAAACTTGTAATAGGCCATGTTCTACATATATCTCAATACCTGCCTAGAGGTTTAAAATATAACTAGCTACTGTAATTTTAACTGCAGGAGTAGAAAAGAATAATGACAACGCACGAAGACTTTTGAGACGCAAATCCAACAACTGGGACAGTCCAGAAGACATTATACGCACAGAAAGTCATGAATGGGCATTGCAAAAAAGAGAAAGATTGCCTAGAGCATACAACAACAAAAAAATTAAAAGTACTGGGATCCTGAAATTAAAGAATCTAGAGCAAAAATCAGACGCTTGTCAACATGATGACAACTGTATTGTGGTTTTCTCTGATTGGCAGCGTGCTACAATTTTCCAGATCTTTGGACAGTAGCTCATGCAAGTGAGAGATGGAATAAATGTACTTTACAATTATCACTTGTCAATGCAGAGCTTAAGTTTGAATTCTGAAATAAAATATTCCAGGTTCAGCAGTTTTCAGCCAAATGAATTGTAAAACCCCATCTACTCTCTCTGACCTCTTTGTATGTATGTATGTATTTAGGATATTTAGACAGGGCAGCCCAGTTCAGCCTGAAACTGGTTTAAGTGGGGGCCTGTACATCCCACCCCAGGGGAGGACATCCATCACACAGTAATCTCGTGTGTGGGAAATTAACGTCTCCCACCCCCAAACCCTGCAGGAGACGGGACCTCCATTTATTCGTCCCTATCCGAGAAGACTAGAATATCTAACCATTTCTTAATGTTATAGAAAGGTAGAAAATTCTTCTCAATTATTTTAAGACCATGAGTGTTGGTCCGGCCGGGGCTCGAACTCTTGACCTCCTGCACAACAGTCCAGAGCACCATCCATTGGGCTAGCTGAGCGGTAAACAGTAAACAGTTATAACAGGAAAAATTCTATTAACATGGGGTTCTTGCAAAGGAAAAAGAGATACGTTCCTGGTAAGCCCTACTGCATGGCTGCACCTCCCCACTTTGCAGCTTCAAATACCTTTTTGATGACCAGGACAATAAAAAACGCATCCTTATTGGAAAACAAATTTTATGCCCTTCTCCAAAAGAGCCGAGACACCTATCCAATCATTTGCAAAAAAATTTTCCGTCAAAGTGCGTCTCTTCTAGGTAATGCCATCCCCCTGTGAACTCGCCTTTACCCTCAAACAAGTGTTTAAAAATGTGAGAAGGAAAATCGATTGTCACTGGAAGGCAGCATTTGGATTTCAATCTTCCTTCTACTGCTATTCTGAAACTGGCTACTGCCTGAACTACTTCATTCTTTCCTGGCTGTGGGTTTTCAAACAACCTAACAAAACAGAATCAGAGGCTTTATTTTACGGAAGTTTTTTCACTATCCACAGAAATAATTGAGAGACAGTGTATGCTTCTCTGCATTTCATTCCATGTCTCATAAGCTTTAATAATTTCAATAAGTATATAAGTTTATTTAAAATTTTAAATAGGGGGGAAACAAAAAATTTATTTTGCATCAATGTCAAAGGTTCACATGAAATTAAACTTAAGACACACAAAAAAGAAATCGCAGTACTAGAACAGTGTGTTACACTTGCATCGTAATATCTACTTAAAAAAACTGACCAAATACATTCCTCAGAAATGTTATCAGACACCTCCCACGTGGATTCATATTTGGAGTAGCCACTCCTCTTAACCAAATACTCTGTATCCTGAAAAAATCATGAAACACAGTGCTTCTGAGAGCTTGGCAAATAGTAAAAAACAAATAAAAGCCATGATCGAATACAAACTAATTATACTTTTAGGAAAAGGGCATGGATATTCAGGTCAAATTCTAGGATCTTTAACAGAATATGTCACTGAATTTAAATGGATGCTTTTGTTTTCATACGCCTCGTTTGTCAAGACGCTAAATCAATCAATCAATCAATTTTTTATTTGATAAAGCAGGCTAAAACTACAAAGATTACTGAAGTAATATAGTTGCATCGGCAGCTATCAGCTGATGTGGTGTACATAAATGGCCGGGTATTCTGAAGTTGCTCTTGGGGGGTTTATTTTTTCTTATTCTTATTCTAACCAGAGCGGCCAAGCGACGAAAACGGGCCGCAAAATGACAAGCGAACAGATGAAACTTAAATGAGCTTATTTGTTTGCTCACCTCAAATTATTCCTTCGCGTTTCGAAATGAGCCGCTCAACCTCATAAACATCCTTTCTCTTTCTCTTCGGCTGGTAGTCCTTGTATAAGTGACTAAGGAGATCCAGTGTTGACGTGTTTTGTAACTTTTTGTAATCCATCTAAAAGACACGATCGAAGCGCTCGGCAATCGTAGCATGTGCGATTTCCGATTTAGCAATGTGCTGGTCGTCTCTAGAGGCTGCGTTCCGGTCAGCGGTGCCGCGCGCAGAGGTGAAATTAATTTCTGGCCATGGTTTGCGTTCAGCTCACCCATCTCAACTTCATCTTGCTCTTCACTGAATAATTGCAGTTGAAAACAAGACCTTGATTTAACTATTTTTGTTACCTATTTGTTAACTGCGTCCCAGGTGGGAATATTGGAAAAGAGGTTGACGTATCTGTTTTGACATATCTGAGTCTAGTTTATTGTACTCTTTGTCTTTTAGTTTTAACAGGAGTTGCACTAATATTGTCTTAATTTCTTATTTCATTGCACTCATTTGTATCAACACGAATAACAAAGCCATTTAACAAAACCATAAGTTTCTCATTAACATGGTTTGAAGATCCCCTATATCTTCAATTAATATTTTTTTAATTTTTGGTTTTCATCATAGTTAGTAGAGGGGGACTGGTTTGGAAAGCCGGCGAACTGCTAAGAGTGAGCCTATTGTGCGTTTTTTTTATGTTGAAAGTACCGTCACGTGACCGCGACCCTGCACACAACACCAAACAAACATGGCGTCGGTAGGGACTTCTAGTACTGATTTTCTGCTTGGAGACGATTTTGATGCTATATTTGAAGCTTTACGCGAAGATGAAGACTTCGAGGACTATTTAGAAGCTGTTGTTGAGGAGGTGAGTGTATAAATATGCGCTTATTTCGCGGAATTATTATGATTCGTACGCGATTCTTCACGCGAATTCAAGGGCCGGTAGCTTATACGCAAGCTAAAGTTTAACTCAAAGAGATTTATTTATTGCTTTCGCTATTCCTGTTCTAATATTGTCAGTGCACATTCCTGAAATAATTCTATAATTGATAGTGTAATTTTCAAAGCAAGAAAGCTTTTATAGCAATGCTGAAGTATGTATCTGTTGTTCCTCTGTAGGTTCAAAACGAAGGAGTTACATGTCAGTTTTACACGAAGATTTGTAAAAGCAAGCAAGGCTTAAGTAGACACATAGCTGCCAAACACAAAGACCAGGACCAAGCTATTAAGACGAAAAAGAAGAAGAAGACAGCGTTAGAATATGACGTGTTTGCCCAGCTCGTGAAAGACACGACACAGAATATCGTACAACGTGAAGTTTTCCACAAATTCTGAAGCTTTCTATGCAAAGTTTTATGGGGAGATTGTGCTCAACTCTTCGAAATACTTCAAAGGACTTCTCCAGAGAGCAGCAACACTCTTCGCCACCAGGCTAGCAAACACTCTTCTGGGCCATGCCAAAGAAGAATTGAAAAATAATTCTAATTAAGATGTTGTCACAACTGTTTCCTTGTCTGAGAATGAACCAGCTGCCATGCAATATTTAGGAGGATATGTTTTGCAAAGCTTGCATAAAAAACATAGAACTTCAAAGCACAAAACAACAAACGAAAGTCAGCAAGCCATTTCAATTCTTACTGCCTGTAGACTACAGGACAGGGAAGAGAAATCACAAGTATTGATTAACTGCTTGAGTCGAGGCGGATTGTAGAGTCCTACAGCTCAAGCACAAGCCATATTCAAGAGAACTGAGTTCCATTTCAGAGAAAATACAAGAGAGGCTAGACAATTAATTGACTATGAACATGTTGTAGTGATTTCAGTTAAAGATCCTCAAGTAACAGCCTATTATAATGTCATTTTATCTGATGCTCAACTTGACTTTTCTAATTCTGTAGGCAAGGACATTTTACACTGCATAATTAGCTTATATGTCAAGGTACGCTCGTTTTCATATGCCAAAGATGTCGTTCAAAGGTTTAAAATCAAGCAAAAGCAAGGTAAAGCTAAAGCATTAAGAAAGGAACTTGAGCGACCAAGTCAAGACAGGCAAATTTAGTGTAACCATAGGAATAGAATGTAAGCATTAAGCCTGTGAAAGACATATCGAACTAATACATGACTTCATTGTTTACTTTTTTTTTTTTACTTTTACAGGGTAATAGTTGTTGTTTCACAGGTTAAATGCTTTCACTCTAGTAATGCAAATTCTAGTTTTCCAAATAATTTAATACTTCAAAATACAGTTTAATTTCATAGTTCTTTTTACAAACAAACTCTTACACAACATGTTCCAGTTTTGATGTTTACAGTTTTTAACTTTAAGTCTTACAGCTACAGCTGTAACACTATAACTATTTTATAGACTCACATTTTTAAGAATCTATGGTTATGTTTTTTAACATGCAAAATAATGTTATTTTCACAAGTGTAACACGCTAGAGTATATTTCATATGTTTTTGCAAACAACTCTATTGTTTTTCGACTATATTTTCTATCCTCTATTCTTTACGACAAGATTAAGTGTATACAACAGAAATCTGTAAAATATGTGACAAAGTTGAATGGTTTGTGTTTTGCATTTCAATACATAATAATAATAATAATAATAATAATAGTAATAATAATAATAATATAAAAAATTGAATAATGTTGAATGTCTGATCACTTTCTTTTTACATGGAATGGGGTCATGTGTGACTTGCTCCCAGGCTCTGGTCTTGTCTTTTCTCCCTCGGGTATTTCCACTTTGACTTGACACTTGCCTTTGAATTCTGATTGCATTGTTATTATAACCAAATGCTCGAATATCAGGATTATCATTCCGTCTGCCTAACTTGCGCTGGTGACCAAAATATTCCTCTAGAGAATCTTGACAGAAGCGCTCAGTCAAGACAAACTCCATCCCTTGAACAGTGTACCTCTAGTACTGTGATTTCTTTTTTGTGTCTTAAGTTTAATTTCATGTGAACCTTTGACATTGATGCAAAATAATTTTTTGTTTCCCCCCTATTTAAATTTTAAATAAACTTATATACTAATTGAAATTATTAAAGCTTATGAGACATGGAATGAAATGCAGAGAAGCATACACTCTCTCAATTATTTCTGTGGATAGTGAAAAAACCTCCGTAAAATAAAAAGAATAGACTGTGAGCTGAAAACCTTCATGAGTTTGCCATGAGATAAACATTTTGCTCCTTGCATTCTGATCGAAATTTCCAGGTCTGTTGTTACATGCTTCTTTCCAGGTCTTAAGGTAATCAAGGAATCTCAGTAACCACTGAAACCTGAAATAAAAATTAAATAAAATTTAGAATTGTCATATTACAAGGGTTAGAGTTGTCATATTACACATTAATCCGCTCTGTGAAAATTTCCATGTATACATAATGGTTAACAGAACAGTGTAAATTACATTT